>NC_048574.1:13655175-13672675 GCF_013265735.2 Oncorhynchus mykiss
GGGGTAGGTGAGAAGACTCATGAGACCATTGGCTGACTAGTAAAATGCATGAGGGGGTACTTCATGGGTACTCTGGACAGAGCAGAATTCAGTTGGTGGCACAGTAACCAAAAAAGGTTGGGAACCAGTGGTCTAATCACTCACTTAGATCACTTTAATCACTTCCTTATTGAGTTGAAAGTACATGTACAGTAAACCACCAAATGATTAGAGAAATTCATCTGTATCAGTCCTGGTGAAAAGTTAGTCTGTTGCAGGTTGTATTGAAGCTGCTATTATGATTGGCTAAATGGCTATTATTATTATGTATATGTGTATATCTACACATTAAATAATCTTTTTTTTTCTTGACAAGGGGAACCTAGGTTTCCATCCAATTGGCGACAAGATTTTAATGTAAATATTCAAAAATCTCCACAAAAACAATATGCAAATTTTCCCACCAGAGATGTGTTTCCATCAAATTGACTTGTTGAGAATAAAAGGCTGTGAGTGATGACGTAGTGCACATAGAAAGTACTTTTTCAGTTAAATTTCCATGTACCAAATTCAAAAATACAAGTTAATTGGGTTTCCATCACAATTTCAAATCTACAGATGGTTTGTCACAAAAATGACCCCTCTTGTTACGTGCGCTCTAGCCAAAAGCTCGCAGAAACAGTAGGCTGGCCTACATTAGATTATTATGGATAAGTGCAAGATTGTTTTTATTCATTAAACGGTTGTCACGCCCTGACCTTAGAGATCCTTATTATTCTCTATGTTTGGTTAGGTCAGGGTGTGACTCGGGTGGGAAATTCTATGTTTTCTGTTTCTTTGTTTTTGGCCGAGTGTGGTTCCCAATCAGAGGCAGCTGCCTATCGTTCTCTCTGATTGGGGATCATACTTAGGCAGCCCTTTTTCCCACCATTAGGTTGTGGGATCTTGTTTTATGTTTAGTTACTGTTGCCTGACAGAACTGTGCATTTTCGTTTTCGATTTTGTTACTTTGTTTGAGTGGTTTTTGAATTAAAATCATGAACATTTTCCACGCTGCGCCTTCGTCTACTTTTTCTACCACCAGTGAGAGCCGTTACAACGGTAGCCAAGCAGCCGATCATCATGTCACTAGAACCTCAATATTTATTGTCACCTTGCACATTCACCAGCCTGTGAAGTTCATCATAATTTCATTAATCTGTAGCCTAATAAACTACATGGTTTTCCGAGTCGTAGTGGGAGGGCCACACACCATATCATCACATGACTCCAAGTTCACTTAGATATGATGGTTATTATATCAATATTTACAAATAAAAGTATTCCACCGCCATTTATCAATTAATTCATTTTACAAACAAAAGATCCCACCATGTCGAACGAACAAGTTGTCTATCGACAATTATGAATTTGTACCGACATTTCATGTTGTGACTTTTTTTGTTGTTGAGTCAGGTAATTAATGCGCATAGTTACTGTTGCAATAGAACAGTTGTTTTCAACTTTCACAGTCTGTGGATGCGCTTTCTTACAGCTTGTGTTTACATATAAGTAAAACAACACTGCAATGGTCAGTAAGAAACACATTCAGTAAACTCAGTTGATAGCATGATGAATGCACAGCTATTGTCTGTTTCCCTCTAGGTGTGCATTGTGCAGAAAAAGGACACAAAGAAAATGTACGCCATGAAGTACATGAACAAACTGAAGTGTGTGGAACGGAACGAGGTCCGCAATGTTTTCAAGGAGATGCAGATCATGCGGAACCTCGAGCATCCCTTCCTTGTCAACTTCTGGTAAGTCTCTGCGTGTGTGTGTGTGTGTGTGTGTGTGTGTGTGTGTGTGTGTGTGTGTGTGTGTGTGTGTGTGTGTGTGTGTGTGTGTGTGTGTGTGTGTGTGTGTGTGTGTGTGTGTGTGTGTGTGTGTGTGTGTGTGTGTGTGTGTGTGTGTGTGAGAAAGAAAACAGGATTGCCAGGAACAAGTGTTATGAGGATATTGTGGTTAATTATCTGTAGCGAGAAGAATCTCACCTTGAAAATGGCAGAAGCTTGAATGCGCTTGCCAATCTTACATCTATACGTGTTTGCCCAGCCAAGACATTGACGTCTAGAACGAGGAGGACACACAATACAATGAAGTAGAACAAAACCTCAGACTATCTCTATTTGTCTTTGAAAATCCTGTGGGTAGTGCCTTGTGTTGGCTTATTGAAGTAAGTACATTGTAAAGGTATATTGACGTTAGTCATCAAAAAACATATTGTCTTTACGTTGGTTGATCTCTCACTATGAATCACCAAGAATCACTATTAATCATTCACTTCACATTTATGACCAGTTGAATGCTTTCACAGCTCCAATCCTTCCACATATTTGCCTTATATAGAGATAGCCTCATAAAACCAGTGAGTATCGACCCCTAAAAAGGAGCTGATGACCACTAAAGCTCCTGAGTGTCTTTGGCACTCGATACAGCTCTTATCACCTTGGAGAGGTTAGCGTCTAAAAGGAAAGGCACTAACTTGAGACCAGCCGCTTAACTAGCTGTGTGTGGACTCGGATGAGAGAAGAGGCTAGTGGAGTGGAGGACTGAGGGACTGACAAGTGTGGCTAAAGAAGAAAAATAACTGCCATGCTTCCTGTAGTCCAGTTTGGGATTCAACCATTCAATGGCTCGAATGGCTGCTAATTTTTTAATTTTTGTATTGTTCCTCTCTTAGTTACCCAAGCTGAGGTAATTACTTCAGATGACTCTGATATTTATACACAGGCGAGGTTATTTGGGATTTTGCTGTTAACAGTAATGTGAAATAGTTTAGACTCGTTCCTAATTTGACATTGAAGAACTCTTATGCCCCTCTCTCTCTCTCTCTCTCTCTCTCTCTCTCTCTCTCTATCCTCTCTCTCCTCTGTCTGGAAATCTCTTCATTATTGCAGGAAGCATCGGCAGCTGGCAGGGACTCACTATCTATGACTGAATCTTTTAATTACTATTTGGAGGATAATAAGCAGAAACGTTCAGTAGTGGAGCCTGTAGTAGAAGAATGGAGCCGTCTGACAAACAAACGATGCTTGCTGTGTGGGACAACAAATCCAATAAAAAAACAGGCAGGAAGAAGGTCATGCTTTTGGCAGGGTCTTTAAACGCTTGGAGCGAGCTAGTGGAAGATGTCCCTGTAAGATGTGCTTAGGTCAGCTCAGCTGCCCAGTTGGTCAAGTTATGATTGTCCTGAGTGAAGAGCTCAAGGTCATGTCATAGTGTGGGAGATTACCTGCTGCACTCGCAGAGCAATCAGGGGACACGACAGTCAGCGTCCCCCTCTCCTCCTTTCCCCCTCTCCTCCTGCCCTGCCCCCCTCCCTGCAGTCACTGCAGTTGTGACTGGCTCTCAGATGAGGTGTTTGTATATGCCGGCCACTCAGCATAGCAACAACAAAGACTCGTTTCCTGAATGGCAGTGCAATTAGAAATCTATGAATGTGCCATCTGGTGTGTGTGTGCATGAGAAAGTAGTCCTGTAGTCCTGTCTGTAGTCCTGTAGCCATGTCTAGTCTCTGTCTGTAATCCTGTCTGTAGTCCTGTAGCCATGTCTAGTCTCTGTCTGTAATCCTGTCTGTAGTCCTGTAGCCATGTCTACTCTCTGTCTGTAGTCCTGTCTGTAGTCCTGTAGCCATGTCTACTCTCTGTCTGTAGTCCTGTCTGTAGTCCTGTCTGTGGTACAGTAGTCCTGTCTGTAGTCCTGTAGCCATGTCTACTCTCTGTTTGTAGCTCTGTCTGTAGTCCTGTCTGTAGTCCTGTAGCCATGTCTACTCTCTGTCTGTAGTCCTGTCTGTAGTCCTGTCTGTGGTACAGTAGTCCTGTCTGTAGTCCTGTAGCCATGTCTACTCTCTGTCTGTAGTCCTGTTTGTAGTCCTGAAGCCATGTCTACTCTCTGTCTGTAATCTTTTCTGTAGTCCTGTCTGTGGTACAGTAGTCCTGTCTGTAGTCCTGTAGCCATGTCTACTCTCTGTCTGTAGTCCTGTTTGTAGTCCTGAAGCCATGTCTACTCTCTGTCTGTAATCCTTTCTGTAGTCCTGTCTGTGGTACAGTAGTCCTGTCTGTAGTCCTGTAGCCATGTCTACTCTCTGTCTGTAATCCTTTCTGTAGTCCTGTCTGTAGTCCTGTAGCCCTGTCTGTAGTCATGTAGCCATGACTACTCTCTGTCTGTAGTCCTGTAGCCATGTCTACTCTCTGTCTGTAGTCCTGTAGCCCTGTCTGTAGTCCTGTAGCCATGTCTACTCTCTGTCTGTAGTCCTGTCTGTAGTCCTGTAGCCCTGTAGCCATGTCTACTCTCTGTCTGTAGTCCTGTCTGTAGTCCTGTAGCCCTGTCTGTAGTCATGTAGCCATGTCTATTCTCTGTCTGTAGTCCTGTAGCCATGTCTACTCTCTGTCTGTAGTCCTGTAGCCATGTCTACTCTCTGTCTGTAGTCCTGTCTGTAGTCCTGTCTGTAGTCCTGTAGCCTTGTCTGTAGTCCTGTAGCCATTTCTACTCTCTGTCTGTAGTCCTGTCTGTAGTCCTGTCTGTGGTACAGTAGTCCTGTAGCCATGTCTACTCTCTGTCTGTAGTCCTGTCTGTAGTCCTGAAGCCATGTCTACTGTCTGTCTGTAGTCCTGTCTGTAGTCCTGTCTGTAGTCCTGTAGTCATGTCTACTCTCTGTCTATAGACCTGTAATCCTGTCTGTAGTCCTGTAGCCCTGTCTGTAGTCCTGTCTACTCTATGTCTGTAGTCCTCTAGTCCTGTAGTCCTGTATACAGTCTGTCTGTAGTCATGTATGTAGTCCAGTAGTCATGTAGTCCTGTCTAGTCTCTGTCTGTAATCATGTAGTCCTGTATGTAGTCCTGTCTGTAGTCCAGTAGGTCTGTAGTCCTGTCTATAGTCCTGTAATCCTGTGTGTAGTCCAGTAGTCCTGTCTATAGTCCTGTAGTCCTGTCTGTAGTCCTTAAGCCCTGTAGTCCTGTGTACTCTCTGTCTGTAGTCCTGTCTTTAGTCCAGTAGACAGACAGACAGACAGGCAGGCAGACAGCTAGACAGATGCACTCTGTGTCCTGACCAGAGCCCGACTCAGCAGCACAGCACTCACTTTCATATTTGTATGTGTATTTGTTAGGGATCCCCATTAGTTCCTGCCGAGGTAGCAGCTACTCTTCCTGAGGTTTATTAGGGATCCCCATTAGTTCCTGCCAAGGCAGCAGCTACTCTTCCTGAGGTTTATTAGGGATCCCCATTAGTTCCTGCCAAGGCAGCAGCTACTCTTCCTGAGGTTTATTAGGGATCCCCATTAGTTCCTGCCAAGGCAGCAGCTACTCTTCCTGAGGTTTATTAGGGATCCCCATTAGTTCCTGCCAAGGCAGCAGCTACTCTTCCTGGGGTTTATTAGGGATCCCCATTAGTTCCTGCCAAGGCAGCAGCTACTCTTCCTGGGGTCCAAACACATAAAACAAAAGATAAAACAGTACATCATATAACATTATTACAATGTACATGTGTGTAGAGTACGTGTGTTGGAGTGTGCGTGTGTATTTTTAAATCTGATTCTACTGCTTGCATCCATTTTTTAAAATTTTACCTTTATTTAACTAGGCACGTCAGTTAAGAACAAATTGGTATTTACAATGACCGCCTACCAAACCCTAATGGTGAGGGCCAAAGGTGAGCCGCCCTATGGGAGATAAAACAGTTACCTGATGTGGAATAGAGTTCCACATAGTCATGGCTCTATGTAGTGCTGTGCGCCTCACTAAACAATAGATTCATTGCACTATAACGGTGACCAACGATGCCCACAAACTGTTAGGGCCTAAATATAGCTGTCCCAACTGCAGAGTCCCAACAGCAGTCCCAACACCTTACCACTGCTACACCTGGCTATCAGCGGAACCTTGTCTGGCAGAGAAACAGTTCCTTCAGCCTCATTTACTGCCTTTAAAAAAAACACAGCTGATATGGCTGACTTGTTTAAACAAATGTAGTTTCTACTGACAATTAATATGTACTAACAATGGCATAAGGGACGCCGAGCGCATAAGAGAACTGTAAGATAAATTACGGGGCCATATACAGTGGGGCAAAAAAGTATTTAGTCAGCCACCAATTGTGCAAGTTCTCCCACTTAAAAAGATGAGAGAGGCCTGTAATTTTTATCATAGGTACACTTCAACTATGACAGACAAAATGAGAAAAAATAAATCCAGAAAATCACATGGTAGGATTTTGAATGAATTTATTTGCAAATTATGGTGGAAAATAAGTATTTGGTCAATAACAAAAGTTTATCTCAATACTTTGTTATATACCCTTTGTAGGCAATGACAGAGGTCAAACGTTTTCTGTAAGTCTTCACAAGGTTTTCACACACTGTTGCTGGTATTTTGGCCCATTCCTCCATGCAGATCTCCTCTAGAGCAGTGATGTTTTGGGGCTGTTGCTGGGCAACACGGACTTTCAACTCCCTCCAAAGATTTTCTATGGGGTTGAGATCTGGAAACTGGCTAGGCCACTCCAGGACCTTGAAATGCTTCTTACGAAGCCACTCCTTCGTTGCCCGGGCGGTGTGTTTGGGATCATTGTCATGCTGAAAGACCCAGCCACGTTCCATCTTCAATGCCCTTGCTAATGGAAGGAGGTTTTCACTCAAAATCTCACGATACATGGCCCCATTCATTCTTTCCTTTACACGGATCAGTCGTAACGCCAAGATCTCAGGTTCGATTCCTGGGCCATCCATAAAATATAAGCCTACATGACTGTAAGTCACTTCAGATAAAAGACTCTACTAAATGGCATATATTGTTATTATCATTAAGCTGTCGGAGCTGGATTAACTCCTGAGCTGTTACAGTCACTGAAACTGTCTGGAGCAGAGACACTGATGGAAGAGATGTTGTTATTGAAGGTGAATTTTCTCTCTCACTGCACTGCACATCCTGTGGCGTGTATCACAAGTCAGGAATTCCTTCATTGAATACACAATGAAGATGAACCACGCGTTGAAGTGAATGAAGGGTTTAGCCAAAAATGCTCATTGGCATCAGTGAAGTAGTGAAGTGGCGTGCATCTTTTATTCGACATGCTTATTTTGTAGTTGTCTTAATGTGTCAAACACGGTTCTCCACTCTTTGTCCTTTACTTAACCAGGAAGGTCACCTGCATGCAGTAAACAAACCTATCATTAGTGTTACTGCCATACATGACATCTAGTTTCCCACTGGGCACAGACATCAGTTCAACATCTAGTTCTGATTGACATTTTATTGACTTGTCAACTAATGCAAATTCAACTTGAAATTAACAAAACATTTCACCATGTCATTGGATTTAGGTTAAATGTTGGGTGAAAAAATACGAAATTCCCTGATGTTCATGAAATCCAATCAGTTTTCCATATTGATTCGACTTAATCAAGACGTGGAAGGAACGTTGATTCAACCACTTTGCCCAGTGGGTTCGCTCTAGTCAACAATCTGCTGTACCTTGCATATCATACGACCCAGGCAGTAATCCACGACCCAGAATCCCTTTACTGCACACCACGGCCTGGCCTCTCTACATAACAGCACTGTCCACACATTCCCTGCAAACATCACATTATGTTACAGGACACTGATATGTCATCCTTCTGGCAGGTTCAGTTAGTGGAAGGTTACAGACCTGGGATGGTGTGGCCGAGGGGGAGGCAGCTCAGTGAACTTTAGGTGAAGCGTGTTAAGCCATAAGGCAGTGGCGTGACCATGATGCCTCACACCTTGTGCCTCCTCAGCGGGGGCTGCTGGGATGGGGCCGGGCTGGGGTGTAATTTCACCCCAAGGGCTGACGGTCGACAGCAGCTGAGGGAGCATTAGCCTCTGGCTGATGGGAACTGTCAGTCATCTGTTCTGCAGCGGCAGGCTTTAGTCAGCTACTTCTGAGAAGGCTTTAGTTCTGGTTGTGTGTAAGTGAGTGTGGGTGCGCCGTGCGTGTGTGCGTCTGACTGTGTAAGTGGATGATTTTGTACCTGAAGTTGTTCCGGTATTTCAATCAGCACAGTGGTATGGGTTGACTTTAAGTTGAGCAGAGCTATAAGCCATTTAATAGACTTTCTGATATTGATTCAAGGCATGTATTTTCTGTTAAAGTATATTCTCTGTCATAGTATGTACTATGACAGAAGCCAGCATTGTAAGCCAGCATTATGCCGTTGGAATATTTTAATTGGATTTGAAGCAATTATAGACACAATATGGGAATCAATTAAATATAAATTATAATCAATTTCCTGTAACAGAATATAGAAATCATGTTGTGCATTATGGGCTACCTTTTCAATACAGAAACCAATAACTGCACCTACTGTATATGCGTTATCAAAGCCCCCTTTTTCGGGACAAACATTAATTAGAACCCTCTGGTCAAAAGTCCATTACTTTTCTCTGTAGGTGATTCCACCCCACAAATAGCTTACTGTGAGATGTTCTGGTCCTAAATTGGCCTGAAGGGCATTTTCTGGTTACATCGAACTGCATGTGAGGCAGAATGAACTGACCTGGGAAGGGAGCGTCCATGCCAAGAAAACAAATCAGAATCCCAGGCTGGTTGAAGATAATAACCAGGTGGCAGTGAGTGCCTGATGGGGATACTAAATTACTCAAAAAATTATCATGTTTTTTTCCCCCTTTTCAAGGCATTCCTGACAAATAACAAAATGGTTGCCTCACACACTAGAACTCTAATGGAAACATTTCAATGTAATTTACCAATTGTCTCTCTCTCTCTCTCTCTCTCTCTCTCTCTCTCTCTCTCTCTCTCTCTCCTTCTCTCTCTTTATTTATTTCTAACTCTCTCTCTCTCTTTCTCTTTCTCTTTCTCTTTCTCTTGTTCTGTATGTAATTATTTTCCTGTGTCAAATGGCCACTTATTTACCGTTTTTCTCAATTGCTAAAACACAATTTCTGAAACCTTGCTCCATTTCCTGAAAACATTACAGTTTTTCTCAATTGCTAAAACACAATTTCTGAAACCTTGCTCCATTTCCTGAAAACATTAAACACAAAACCTCATCTTCAAGCACTATTTACATAACTTCTGACTCCTCTCACAAAATGAAACATTTGCCTCAAAACAGTTTTACCTGTGTTCAAAATCAAACAGTGCTCTCAAATCATAAACAAATTGATCAAAATGATTTACATTCTCAAGCAGTCAGTAAACAATACACCGAAAAATAGAAAACACATTGTTCAAAACATACAATTCTCAGGGAGAAGTCAATTTTGAATCTAAAAAAATATGAATATTTTTCCGTCATTGTGTTTTGATGAACGAAAACATGTTCTATCATAGTAGCTCAAAAGTGATCAGAAATGACTACTCTGCTTTGCTCTTTGCAATTTTGTTTTTTGTTCTTCCTCCTCCTTGTACCCCTATTTTTACAGTACTGTACCCTGCATCTCACAAACTTGTCCTTTGTCTCTGTGATACTGTAATTCTTGTTCTTTGTTGATATGAACCTGCAACCAGTCAAAATCTATTGAGCAGTCAGCACTGTTAATAAATGGAAAGCACAATGTTCAGGGCCATACAATGTGTCCACTGTACAGTATACAGCCTACAATGCACTGTACTACAGTATACAATACTAAAAGGGACAAAAATCAAAGGAGTAAACATGTGATCAATGTGCTTCTTCTTGTCTTTGGGCTGGGTCAGGCCAGAGCACTTCGTCGACATCACAAGCAAAATAGTCCCTCCTGAGGCAACGGGGGAAGAAGCCTCTTGTGTGCCGTATCCAGCCCTGACATGATTCCTCACCTATATCACCACAGGCTTAATCCATGGCTAGCAGCAGATTTACTCTGGTGTAGGTTTGTCTATCATACACTTTCCATCTCCAAGAGGAGAAAAACCCCTCAATCGGATTCAGGAAAGGCGAGTATGGAGGGAGGTTCATAAACTGCAGTTCATAAACTGCCCATTGATGTTAAACCATTCCTTTACCTGAGCAGCTCGGTGGAAACTGACATTGTCCCACATAGGTGGGAATGGGATTCTCATTTAGCTCTTGACCCTGCTGCTCTTGAACCTGCTGCTCAAATAAAATATATCTTAGATTGGCAATAAATCTTAGAAGGTGCTGGGTGTTATATGGCCGAGTGTAACATGGTGATGTAGAACACCATGGTTGCTGATAGCAGCACAGATTGTGACATTGCCACCTCGTTGACCAGGGACTTCAACAATGGCCCGCTGTCCAATCATGTTTCGGCCTCTCCTTCTCTTCTTTGTTAGATAGAAGGCTGCTTCATAGACAAATATGAACTCATGGGGTCTGTCCAAGGATTCCAAGTCAAATATTGTCTGTGTAGAAATACAATATACTGTATGTAGGATTTTGTAAGTCGTACAGCGACAGTGCTATACTGTAGAGTACAATTAGGCTTCTGATTCACATACATTGTATGTACGGAAGAGTAATGTCATTCACATAGTATGTGTTAGTACTGTAGACAATCTGGATTACAGTAAATGTTTCTGAATGTACACTTACTTGCACATACTGAGCTCGCAGTTCTTTCACCCTTGGTGAGTTGCGCTCAAAAGGTATTCTGTATACTTGTTTCATTCGCATCCTGTTACGATGGAGGACACGGACAATTGTGGAAATGCTCACACTGTCGATTCCCTGGAAGTGTGTGTTGTCTTGTATCACTCGTTCCTGGTTTTCTCTGAGTCGTATTGCATTATCTTGAAGGACCATGCCAAGTATAACGGCCTCTTGCTCCCGAGTGAAAATAGCTGTCCTTCCACCTGCATGTGGCAGCCTTGCAATTCTACAAAAAGTATTTGTGCAGTTACAAAACATATTCATGCAGTACAATACATACAGTGATTAACTTTACAAATGTCTATTGAAACAGCTGCATATAGAGTAGTACAGTAAATTTGCAATTGCAAAAATACAGTAGTATCCTGTACCTGTTCTCTTCTCTGAATGTCCTGACTATGGTGGACACAGAAAATCGTCTCAAATTGGGTTGCACTCTTAAGTCCTGCTTCCCTCATTGTCAGTCCATGGACAAGAACATGGTCTATAACTGTTGCTCGAATTTCATCAGATATTTCCACTCTTTGTCTTCCTCTTCCTCTTTCTTGCCCTCTTCCTCCTCCTCCTCCTCCTCGTCGCCCACCTCGCATACACACTCGTCCTCGTCCTCTCACATTGTTTCTCCTATCCATTCTCAGACTGTCTCCTTCCCACCTTCAACAACCTGTTTGCTCTCTGAACTGGCTTATATTGGTTGTGTCTCATCATATGAAACAGGTTCAATCAATTTTGAGTGGCTGTGTTCAATCAATGACATGTCTTCTTTATTTAAATTTGATTGTTGCCACTTGTGTTTACCAGTATGGATGACATGTTCATTAGAGTGCAGAATGTGTTTTGAGAATGAGAATGTGTTTAGAGTTTTGCTGAAAAGTCTAAGTGAGATCTGCAAATTGTGTTTTACCATGTGAAATGGTTTAAGGTATTGACAACAGACTGCATAATTAGCTAAATGAGTCCAGACAACTGAGAACTTTGTTCAGCCAATGGGTTTTAGTGTTTTAGCAATTGAGAAAAACTGTACGACCACTCAGGTCCGGGCGGGTCCGTGTCGAATCGTAATCACATAAAATATCACTGTCATAAGTATTAAATCCTTCTAACAGCTTACAAGAGAAAATTGGCTTTCGGGATATTTGTGTTTTGGCTGTAATTATAATCCACATAATAATTCACAATTCCTGTTCCTGCAGGATTATTTTCCTGCTGTAGCAAACTGGCTCAAATTAAGATCCTACATCTGTATGCATCAATATTCTTACATTTTTTTCATATACATAATATGCTGCAGACACAGTCACTTGTCGCTCATATAAACTATTGTTTTCTCTGCCACTTGTATGGCTCGTTAAGACTCTATAGTCTTAGAACTCAAGTGTGTTTGAATATGTATGAGTACGTTTCTGCAATGGCCTTCTGCCATTTTGGCCTCAATAAATAACAATAAGCAATCATCACATACCCAACTGTAGAAATGTGGCATGCATGGTGTGAGTCGGGGGCAGAATTTGTTTTTCTCCAACTTGTTGATCGTTAGTGAATGACCCAGAAGCGAAATGCCATTACCACATCTCAGATGAGCCCAGACTATTTCAGTCTAATTGCGATGGAGATGTGTTTTACTGAGTTAACAGGTTCATTGAATAACCCTGACACTGTTCAGTAATCACAGACAGCTAGGGCTTGAGATAGTGATTGTTATTCAGTTTTGTGGAGGGTGTGTGTGTGTGTGTGTGTGTGTGTGTGT
The DNA here is from genome assembly GCF_013265735.2 of Oncorhynchus mykiss. NCBI lineage: Eukaryota > Metazoa > Chordata > Actinopteri > Salmoniformes > Salmonidae > Oncorhynchus > Oncorhynchus mykiss. The sequence goes on from NC_048574.1 coordinate 13,667,517, forward strand.
GTGTGTGTGTGTGTGTGTGTGTGTGTGTGTGTGTGTGTGTGTGTGTGTGTGTGTGTGTGTGTGTGTGTGTGTGTGTATCAAATCAAATCAAATGTTATTTGTCACATACACATGGTTAGCAGATGTTAATGCGAGTGTAGCGAAATGCTTGTGCTTCTAGTTCCGACAATGCAGTAATAACCAACAAGTAATCTAACCTAACAATTCCACAACTACTACCTTATACACACAAGTGTAAAGGGATAAAGAATATGTACATAAAGATATATGAATGAGTGATGGTACAGAACGGCATAGGCAAGATGCAGTAGATGGCATAGAGTACAGTATATACACATGAGATGAGTAATGTAGAGTATATAAACATAAAGTGGCATAGTTTAAAGTGGCTAGTGATAAATGTATTACATAAAGATGGCAAGATGCAGTAGATTGTATAGCGTACAGTATATACATATGAGATGAGTAATGTAGGGTATGTAAACATTATATTAAGTGGCATTGTTTAAAGTGGCTAGTGATACATTTTTACATCAATTCCCATCCATTTCCATTATTAAAGTGGCTGGAGTTGAGTCAGTATGTTGGCAGCAGCCACTCAATGTTAGTGGTGGCTGTTTAACAGTCTGATGGCCTTGAGATAGAAGCTGTTTTCCAGTCTCTCGGCCCCTGCTTTGATGCACCTGTACTGACCTCGCCTTCTGGATGATAGCGGGGTGAACAGGCAGTGGCTCAGGTGGTTGTTGTCCTTGATGATCTTTATGGCCTTCCTGTGACATCGGGTGGTGTAGGAGTCCTGGAGGGCAGGTAGTTTGCCCCCGGTGATGCGTTGTGCAGACCTCACTACCCTCTGGAGAGCCTTACGGTTGTGGGCGGAGCAGTTGCCGTACCAGGCGGTGACAGGATGCTCTCGATTGTGCATCTGTAGAAGTTTGTGAGTGCTTTTGGTGACAAGCCAAATTTCTTCAGCCTCCTGAGGTTGAAGAGGCGCTGCTGCACCTTCTTCACAACGCTGTCTGTGTGGGTGGACCAATTCAGTTTGTCCGTGATGTGTACGCTGAGGAACTTGAAAGTTACTACCCTCTCCACTACTGTCCCGTCGATGTGGATAGGGGGGTGCTCTCTCTAATGTTTCCTGAAGTCCACAATCATCCCCTTTGTTTTGTTGACGTTGAGTGTGAGGTTATTTTCCTGACACCACACTCCAAGGGCCTTCACCTCCTCCCTGTAGGCCGTCTTGTTGTTTTTGGTAATCAAGCCTACCACTGTCGTCTGCAAACTTGATGATTGAGTTCGAGGCGTGCATGGCCACGCAGTCGTGGGTGAACAGGGAGTACAGGAGAGGGCTGAGAACGCACCCTTGTGGGGCCCCAGTGTTGAGGATCAGCGGGGTGGAGATGTTGTTACCTACCCTCACCACCTGGGGGCGGCCCGTCAGGAAGTCCACTACCCAGTTGCACAGAGCGGGGTCGAGACCCAGGGTCTCGAGCTTGATGACGAGTTTGGAGGGTACTATGGTGTTAAATGCTGAGCTGTAGTTGATGAACAGCATTCTCACATAGGTATTCCTCTTGCCCAGATGGGTTAGGGCAGTCTGGTTGCGATTGCGTCGTCTGTGGACCTATTGGGGCGGTAAGCAAATTGGAGTGGGTCTAGGGTGTCAGGTAGGGTGGAGGTGATATGGTCCTTGACTAGTCTCTCAAAGCACTTCATGATGACGGAAGTGAGTGCAACGGGGCGGTAGTCGGTGTGTAGTCGGTGTGTGTGTGTGCGTGTGTGTGTGTGCGTGCGTGCGAGCGAGTGTGTGTGTGCATGTGTGCATGTGTCTGTGTAATTGTGTGAGTGTGTGCGTATGTGTTCAAGAGTGAAAGGTGGTTATCATGAACTTACAGCATGTGTTTGCTTAGAGGACAGAATAACCCCTCTCATCTGAGCCTATACTGCTCAGGTTTCATGACCGTCCCACTTTGATGTAGTGGCCTGTGGGAGCAAGGAGAAAAATCCATCAGTGAAGCAGAAGAAGCAGAATTTCTACTAGTAAGGACTCTTGTGTTCACTATCGATTCCCTGTAGGAACTGCCCTCCCTCCTGCTACAAGCTGCTACAGCTAAACCAACCCGTTCATTCATGAATATTCTGACTGGCTGGGTCACGTCACTATGAAAGAAAAAACTTTTCACAATATAAGGAAAATAACCAGCTATTTCTCCTGCTGAAAAAAATGGGGCAATTAATGTCCCTCTCCTTGGGTAAGTTCTTGTGATAGCTACCAGACTCTCTCACTTCAGCAGACTCCGCTGAGACAGGAGGTATTTATCCAGCATCAGAAAGTGCTCAGCTCACACAGAGAGAGAGAGAGAGAGAGAGAGAGAGAGAGAGAGAGAGAGAGAGAGAGAGAGAGAGGGAGAGAGGGAGAGAGAGAGAGAGAGAGAGAGAGAGAGAGAGAGGGAGAGAGAGAGAGAGAGAGAGAGAGAGAGAGAGAGAGAGAAAGAGAGAGAGAGAGAGAGAGAGAGAGAGAGAAAGAGAGAGAGAGAGAGAGAGAGAGAGAGAGAGAGGGAGAGAGAGAGAGAGAGAGAGAAAAAAACTGCACAGCACTAAAGAGAGAGTTTCTTAGATCTGACTTAGATCCTTATAAACACATCTTAGTCATTCCAAAGAGATGTAAGTCCTCAGAATGTGTGGCAATCACACATCATAGTCTGCTTCTCTGCGGGTCATTTGAAACATTGACAAGAAGACATCCATGTGATTATTCTGCCACATGGTTTTGTTTTTTTGTAATCTTTAGCAGGACAGGGGCATTCTCAGACCTTTGTCCAACATGTTGAACTAGTCCACTCTTGCCTACAGTCACCCATGGGAAGACCTGTGTAGTCGTATGACTAGCTGTCGGTGAGAGAGAGAGTAGATGTGATGTTAATATGATGTTACATGTGTTTGATCTCATCTCAGGCGCTTCGGCTTCCCTCGGTGGCTCAGTCAACTATCCCATAGCTCCCCAACATACTAGACTGTCTCTTCAGAGGTACTTTTACATCTCACAATGGATCTCTTGAAGTTTTAAAGACTGCAGATTTGCAGAGGCCCCACCCCCACTGTGACACTGTTGTCTTTGGGCCTAACTTATTCTCCTCTGTCTGTCTGTGTGATATATGGGGCACAGGACTCTCCTGGCCATTCAGACGCATCATACACTGATTAGTGGGCAGCACCTTCTTTCCTTTTCTCGTTTCTAGAAATATGTTTGTCAGGAGAGGGGGCCATTAATCTGCTCTGTTGTGCAAATTTTTACGATGCTCTCTGCTGAATTTACAACCCTTCCTTTCCCACAAGGCACAAGGCTTTGCTGGCTTATCGCAGAGTCTTTCTTTCAAAAATCTATGCATCTTAGAGTAGAAATACACTATAGCAGCGCCCCCTGAGGGAATGATGTCAGACAGCCAATCTGCAGCTCTGTAACGTCTATACAAAACTATGACAGACCAGACACCGACAAAGTCATTCTACCTGAGCCTCTGGAGAGGACAGGGACGTGACTTTTCTCGGAAGGAAGCAAACCCCCCTCCGTGCTGCACTTAAATCAAATCAAATAAATTAGGGTGGGAAGTTTTGATTTTTACAGATACCCTCTCTGGCTCTGAAGTCATTGACATTCTGAGAGAAGCAAGCCCCCTTCCATCCTGCACTAAGGGTTGGCCAGGGGGTTCTCAGATACCCTCTCTGGCTCTGAAGTCATTGACATGTTGTCCTTTAACTGCAGCAAGCCCCCTTCCATCCTGCACTAAGGGTTGGCCAGGGGGTTCACAGATACCCTCTACGGCCCTAAAGTGAATTATGCTTCAAGTTGCCTCAGCATCAACTGAGCCGTATGTAGACACGCTGGAGTCTGTTCAATCAATCCTCATTCACAGCATAAAGCACCACCTCCCGTTAATTGAAGTGGGGCCTTGGGGGAGGAAGGTAGTCCGCAGACAACCATACTACTGTTTAGTTGAATGCCAGCCCATGATTGGTCTTATTCATGGAGAAAGCGAAGGCATGGATGCACAAATACACCTTTCACTTTCTTTGACATGTAACAATAGAATGTATGGATTGCTGACGTAAATGACTGCACTGAACTCAGAACCTTCAGGTAGGAAACTTCTCTAGAACCAAACGGCATATTGGCGGTGAGGGTGAGGGTAGGCAACAACACATCTGTTACGCTGACCCTCCATACAGGGGCACCTCAGGAGTGTGTGCTTAGTCACCTCCAGTACTCTCTGTTCACCCACGACTGCATGGTCTATGATACCGTCATTAAGTTTGCAGACAACACGACAGTGGTAGGCCTGATCATCAAAAACACGACAATGCCTCTTCCGCCTCTGGAGGCTGACAAGCCATGTCATAATTCTGACCCTGAACAGCGTCTACCCAAATCCATGAGACTGCTAAATACTGTAGTTAGTTAAATAGTTAACAACAATAGCAACACAGACTATCTGCATTGACCCTTTGTGCACAACTTTTTTGTCTCATCACATACACTGCTGCTACTGTTTACAGTTTTTCACTTTATTCCTAGTTATATTTACATATCTACCTCAATTACCTCGTACCCCTGCACATCGACTTGGTACTGCTACCTCTAGTATATAGCCTAGTTATCATTACTCATTGACTTGGTACTGCTACCTCTAATATATAGCCTAGTTATCACTACTCATTGACTTGGTACTGCTACCCCTTGTATATAGCCTAGTTATCACTACTCATTGACTTGGTACTGCTACCTCTAGTATATAGCCTAGTTATCATTACTCATTGACTTGGTACTGCTACCTCTAGTATATAGCCTAGTTATCACTACTCATTGACTTGGTACTGCTACCTCTTGTATATAGCCTAGTTATCACTACTCATTGACTTGGTACTGCTACCCCTTGTATATAGCCTAGTTATCACTACTCATTGACTTGGTACTGCTACCCCTTGTATATAGCCTAGTTATCACTACTCATTGACTTGGTACTGCTACCCCTTGTATATAGCCTAGTTATCACTACTCATTGACTTGGTACTGCTACCTCTAGTATATAGCCTAGTTATCATTACTCATTGACTTGGTACTGCTACCCCTTGTATATAGCCTAGTTATCACTACTCATTGACTT
>NC_048574.1:14575175-14665175 GCF_013265735.2 Oncorhynchus mykiss
TCCCTCCTCACCCTCACGCTGCTGCAGTGTTGCCTTGATCACAACAAAGCAATTTTCACAACACTGCAGCAGGAGTGAAGGACGCCCGTGTCAGACAGCTGCTTTCACGCGCCGTGTCAAAGATCATGTGCCAGTCTTTCACGTTCCTCCTCTCATCTCTCCCTCCCTCTCTTTGTCGTCTTTGATCCCCCTCTCTTGATCTCTTTCCATGTAACTCCTAAATGTGAACTGGCAGGCAGAGGAGGATAATTTCATAGTGCTGAACAAGACCTGACAGAGCCAGGGTCTGAGATAAACCCTGGGCCAATGTGAACAACTTTTACAGGCACCAATATACACATAATGCAATATACATTTTCTTCATTCTCATTTAGAACAATGGATTTTACTGAAAATTCTACCACCTGAAAAGCACACGTTTCTATTTGAACTGTCTATTTGTGTGAAATGCACAGATAAATGGGTAATGTACTGTAGCCTTCCCTTCATCTTGGCAGCATCAGTGAGTACTGTAGCCTTCCCTTCATCTTGGCAGCATCAGTGAGTACTGTAGCCTCCCCTTCATCCTGGCAGCATCAGTGAGTACTGTAGCCTTCCCTTCATCTTGGCAGCATCAGTGAGTACTGTAGCCTTCCCTTCATCTTGGCAGCATCAGTGAGTACTGTAGCCTTCCCTTCATCTTGGCAGCATCAGTGAGTACTGTAGCCTTCCCTTCATCTTGGCAGCATCAGTGAGTACTGTAGCCTTCCCTTCATCTTGGCAGCATCAGTGAGTACTGTAGCCTTCCCTTCATCTTGGCAGCATCAGTGAGTACTGTAGCCTTCCCTTCATCTTGGCAGCATCAGTGAGTACTGTAGCCTTCCCTTCATCTTGGCAGCATCAGTGAGTACTGTAGCCTTCCCTTCATCTTGGCAGCATCAGTGAGTACTGTAGCCTTCCCTTCATCTTGGCAGCATCAGTGAGTACTGTAGCCTTCCCTTCATCTTGGCAGCATCAGTGAGTACTGTAGCCTTCCCTTCATCTTGGCAGCATCAGTGAGTACTGTAGCCTCCCCTTCATCTTGGCAGCATCAGTGAGTACTGTAGCCTTCCCTTCATCCTGGCAGCATCAGTGAGTACTGTAGCCTCCCCTTCATCCCCACAGCATCAGTGAGTACTGTAGCCTCCCCTTCATCCTGGCAGCATCAGTGAGTACTGTAGCCTCCCCTTCATCCTGGCAGCATCAGTGAGTACTGTAGCCTCCCCTTCATCTTGGCAGCATCAGTGAGTACTGTAGCCTTCCCTTCATCCTGGCAGCATCAGTGAGTACTGTAACTTCCCTTCATCCTGGCAGCATCAGTGAGTACTGTAGCCTTCCCTTCATCCTGGCAGCATCAGTGAGTACTGTAGCCTTCCCTTCATCCTGGCAGCATCAGTGAGTACTGTAACTTCCCTTCATCCTGGCAGCATCAGTGAGTACTGTAGCCTTCCCTTCATCTTGGCAGCATCAGTGAGTACTGTAGCCTTCCCTTCATCTTGGCAGCATCAGTGAGTACTGTAGCCTCCCCTTCATCCCCACAGCATCAGTGAGTACTGTAGCCTCCCCTTCATCCTGGCAGCATCAGTGAGTACTGTAGCCTCCCCTTCATCCTGGCAGCATCAGTGAGTACTGTAGCCTCCCCTTCATCCTGGTAGCAGCAGTGAGTACTGTAGCCTTCCCCTCATCCTGGCAGGATTCGTGAGCTCCACAAGACCAACATTAGCCTTAGTTCCAGAGGGGAAACTAATCTAATTCTGAGTTGGAATACCTATATACTGATCCAATGTTCAAATATTCTGCCAAATAAGCTGAGAGTATAACTCTGGAAAACGGCTTCATTCTGTAGACTCTTATGTTTGAGCACCCTGTTAAACCTTTACAAGATATAAGGGTATTTTCAGATCTACCCCAAATAGCAATTAAATTAACATCCTGGAATCCAGCTCCACGGATCTGCCAAGTCTAAACTGGGCTGTGAGAGTGACAGTTGGCAGATCTGTGACGCTGGATTGCAGGATGTTAATGTATATATGAACCTTGCAGAGCCTCCCTTGTTTCAGCTGAATCTGAAGCCTGATAACAGGCTATTACCACAGGTAATGATCCACACACAGCCTGTAAACTGCCATCTAATGAGGGTTACTACATAAAAGACACTCTCTTGTGTCCCCTCAGAAATTGAATTTCCCGTTCAACTCTCTCACATGGCAGGCTGCTGTATAATTCATTTTCACACACTGTTGTTTTATCTTTTTCTTTATCGTGTTCTTCAAAGGCTTGGATTGGATATTTACTCTTCTAAAATCAGTGGCTGGCAAAATAACAATAATCAAAACGGTGACCCTAAACTCGGATTTGGCAACACAGGAGGGTGTGACACAGAATGAGCCCGTAGTATAGCAACACCTCCATGGTTCCCTTCATAATGGTGTTTCTGCTAAACAGGAGTTGCTGTGATGGTAATAACAGGGTGCGGCTCAAATGGCACCCTATTTCCTATATATGGCCTATGGGCCCTTGTCAAAAGTAATGCACTATATAGGGAATAGGGTGTAATTTAGAACACATACAGTCTTGTGTGGGCAGGAGTAGCCTGGTGCCTTACCGATGAGGGAGAGCTGCTTGGAGGGTCTGGGCTGCAGGTCCATGCCGTTCTTCAGCCACAGAATCTTAGGGTCTGGGATGCCGTCGGCGTGGCAGTGCAGGCTGGCAGACACACCAGGCTCCTGGGCCTGCGTCTCTGGGTAGACCAGGATCACTGGGGGAACTGAATACATAGACACACACACACAAAGAGATAAACATAGCCACAATAGAGTGGAGTCAGAGAGGTATAATTACACAGGCACAGCAGGCAGAAAGGCTTTCATTTCACACCAGTACCACACAAAATCACACATAGCTACAGGCACTGCGTTACAACAGAGTCCAGCGCAAATGTTTATAACACCAAATAAGACCACTATTGAAGGAAGTTAAGAAGGTGAATCTGAAGGCACACACAATATAGGAGAGGCAAGAAAATCCACTTTGTTGAGCAGCCTCAGTCATTATTTACATGTGAAACACTTCATATCCAAACACAAACGCATGGTAATTGTCTTCGAAGATAACCTGCCTTTCAGGAAGCAAACATTTCCCTCCCTCTTCAACTGAATGTCTCAGATGCAGCTGTATCGTTTTGCAATTAGCCTAAATCCTGCCTTACAACACACAATCACGCCTATAATCCTTGTTAATTGAAAATCATTTCAGGCTATTTTTGTCTATGCATATCTGTGCGTGCAGTGAAATAAAGCTCGGGAAATTGAGATTGTCATCTTTGATTTGATACAGTACAGACGGTACAAACGGCTCTCCCAAGGTCCTCAATGAAGAGGAAGGCCCGGTAATCACACGTAGTCTCAGCAAAAAAAGACGTATGGGAATGATTTTGTAGAGCAGTGTGTTTTGCTAAGTGCCTGCAGCCAGCCCCTCTGAGCTGATTCCTGCTGGCTATTTGATGTACTGTAGATATAACACTGTACATGCTCAGGGTGGAATCATCTGAATAGAGTGAGTAAAACACCATGGGTATAGACTTGATTTGCTTTCTATGATAATATGTGGGACATGTTGAAAACAATGGCATGTTTTGTGATTGGAACACTGTTTTTGCCAAGAGAGTCTGAGACAGGATTTGAGGCAGGGGTTGGTTGAGACAGGGTTTGAGGCAGGGGTTGAGACAGGATTTGAGGCAGGGGTTGGTTGAGACAGGGTTTGAGGCAGGGGTTGAGACAGGGTTTGAGACAGGGATTGCCAGTCCTGACCCTGGAAGGTTCATAATCCACGAAAGCATCTAACGTTTTGTTATCTATTCAAACTAGTTGTTATCCATTCAAACTATTTGTTATCTATTAAAACGACCTGTTATCTATTCAAACTATTTGTCATCTATTCAGAAATCAACAACAAAAAAAGGAATTTAACATTGAACGCAGTGATGCACTGCTACACATTTAGTCAGGTCAGAATTCTGGTGAACACATGCCATCAAATGACCATGAAATGTCAAGTATATGCCATTACTAACCATTCACCTGCAGTACATGGGTCTGGCAGAGTTCTTCATATCCATACGCATGACAGCTGTAGTTCCCCATATGGATGGTTGTCACCTTGGTGATGTAGAGGGAGCCGTCATCACCAAAGTCCTATTGGGGGAAGAGGAAGGTGGCAGTGGAAGATGGTGAGGGAGGGAAGAAGGGAGGGGAGGGATGTGAGGTAAGGGAGGAGGAAAAGGAGGGAAGTTAAGGGAGGCAGGGCAAACAACAGGGGACCACGGAGTGATGAGAAGCATATAGACCATGAATCAACGTGGTCCCTGGATGTTGGGACGGGCATGGGGATTGGGGCCCTGTCGTCACGCTCAATCAGTCTGATAAATAGGAAGGGTTAAAAATACAAAGAACATTAGAGTGATTAATGGAGCCAGTTGTTGTTTTTCAGGATGCACAACTCACTTGGGGTTTCAGCGAGGCTTAAGGAGGATTAAGACACTAAACAGTGGTGTCCCAGTATGTGGCGGACTGACAGTGTGCAGATGTGTGGAGTTAGCTACCTTAATAACCAAACACATCCCTCTCTAAACAGAGACTAAAGACTTGGAGTTTATTGCCGCAAGCAATCGTCCCACTACGTGCTTTAAGAAACTACTGCTTCTCATTAGGCTAGCGAGATGGGAGTGGATGAGGACAGAATGGTCTCTATATTTTAAGGTGAGGAAAGGTACTGAAGAGGAATTACTTAGGACGGACATTAGAAAGGCTTTACGGAACATATGAAAACAGTAGACACTGCTTTAGAGAATAATTACTGTACAGCAGGGTTTCCCAAACTCGATCCACCTTATAGTTTCTGCCCCAGCATTACACAGCTGATTTAAACAAGTTTTGACTATTTGAATCAGCTGTGACGTGCTAGGACAAAAAACTAAATGTGCACCCAGACGGGGCCCCCAGGAAAATCTATCCTACAGCGTTTATCCATATAAGGGATAAGGGTTTATCCCTATGGGGGACAATCATTTAAATTGTGGAGTATTAGCAATAGTAAATAAGAGTCTGGTAGCAGAAGTTGCGACGTGTAGCATGAATATGTGTTGGTGTGTGTGTGCATGTGTGCATGCGTGTGTGCGTGAGTGCAGAGAGTCAGCATAGGTGGTAAGTCCAGTTCAAGTGTTCAGCAGTCTGATGGCTTGTAGACAGTTTCTATCTCTGAGCCTGTTGGTATCAGACCTCATGCTCTAATACCGTTTGCCTGATGGTAAGGGAATGAACAGCTCGTTGCTGGGGTGTGTGGGGTCCTTGATGGTGGGCCTTTTGGTCGTGGATTGAGCAATTCCTGTACCAGGTTGTGATGCAACTGGTCAGGATATTGTCGATGGTCTAGCCGTAGTATTTGCAAAGGACCTGGGGTGCCATGCCGAATTTCTGCCTTAGGAAGTAAAGACGTTGTTGTGCCCTCTTGACAAGAGTGGTGGTGTTGTTAGTCCATGTCAAGTCCTCTGTGATGTGGACGCCGAGGAACTTAAAACTGCTGACTATCTCTACTGCAGTCCTGTTGATGTGGATCAAGGCATGTTCCCTCCTCTGCTAACTGAAGTCAACAATCAACTCCTTTGTTTTTCTGATGTTGAGGGAGAGGTTGTTGTCCTGGCACCATAATGCCCGTCGTCTTACCTCCTGCCTATAAGCTGACTCATCGTCATTGTTAATCAGGCCTACAGTTGTGGTGTCGTCAGCAAACCTGATGATGGAGTTGGTGTTGTGCAAAGCTACACAGTCGTGGGGGAACAGGGAGTACAGCAGAGGGCTGAGGACACAGCCCTGGAGGGCCCTGTGTTAAGAGTCAGCATAGAGGAGGTGTTGTTGCCAATCCTCACAGCCTGTGGTCTGCTCATCAGGAAGTCCAGGATCCAGTTACAGAGGGTAGGTTCCAGACACAGGGCTCTGAGCTTGTTGACGAGCTTGAAGGGTACAATTATGTTGAATGCTAAACTGTAGTCAATAAACAGCATTCTCACATAAGGGTTCCTCTTGTACAGATGTGAATAGCAATGGAAATGGCATCTTCCATAGATTTGTTGGAGCGGTAGGCAAATTGGACTGGGTCCAGTGTGCCTGACCTTGAAGTGGCAAGCCTCTCAAAACACTTCATGTCGCCTTGGTTTTCTTGGACACTGGAACGATGGTAGTCACCTTGAAACTAGTAGGGATTACAGCCTGGGAAGGGAGAGGTTGAAGATGTTTGAGAAGACGCCTGCCGGTTGGTCAGCTTTGTGAATATTCACTCTTTTGAGAGTTTTCCCCACGTCAGCCTTGGAGAGTGAAAGCACATGGTCTGGGAGGGAGGCTTCGGTAGGCACCACACAGCTGGATCATACATTTCCAATGATTGTCTTAGTGTCAACATGTTGTGACTCAAATTACAGACCTCATGCACCTCCCGGGTGGTCAGAGTCCAGAGTCCAGAGATTCTGGGTTCGAGCCCAGGCTCTGCCGCTGCCGGCCGCGACCGGGAGGCTTCATGGGGCGACGCACAATTGACCCAGCGTCGTCCGGGATAGGGAGGGTTTGGCCAGCAGGGATATCCTTGTCTCATCGTGCTCTAGCGACTCATGTGGTGGGCCGGACACAGTGCACGCTGACCAGGCCGCTAGGTGTACGGTGTTTCCTCCGGCACATTGGTGCGGCTGGCTTCCGGGTTGGATGTGCATTGTGTCAAGAAGCAGTGCGGCTTGGTTGTGTTGTGTTTCGGAGGACGCATGGCTCTCAACCTTCGCCTCTCCCGAGTCTGTACAGGAGTTGCAGCGATGAGAGAAGACAGTAACTACTAAAAATTGGATACCATGAAAAAGGGGTAAAATATCTATTTTTTAAATGACGGACCTCATAAAGGGAAATTTGTTATTGTTCAAAAAAACTGATTGAATACAGTGTAGTGGCTGTACACTTACAGTTGAAGTCGGAAGTTTATATACACCTTAGCCAAATACATTCAAACTCAGTTTGTGATGGCAACTCCAATACCTTCACTTTGTTGTCCTGAAGACATTTTGCCACAACTTTGGAAGTATGCTTGGGGTGATTGTCCATTTGGAAGACCCATTTGCGACCAAGCTTTAACTTCCTGACTGATGTCTTGAGATGCTGCTTCAATATATCCACATCATATTCCCCCCTCATGATGCCATCTATTTTGTGAAGTGCACCAGTCCCTCGTGTAGCAAAGCACCCCCACAACATGATGCTGCCACCCCCGTGCTTCGCGGTTGGGATGGTGTTCTTCGGCTTGCAAGCCTCCCCCTTTTTCCTCCAAACATAACGATGGTCATTATGGTCAAACAGTTCTATTTTTGTTTCATCAGACCAGAGGACATTTCTCCAAAAAGTACGATCTTTGTCCCAATTTGCAGTTGCAAACCTTAGTCTGGCTTTTTTTTATGGCAGTTTTGGAGCAGTGGCTTCTTCCTTGCTGAGTGGCCTTTCAGGTTATGTCAAAATAGGACTCGTTTTACCGTGGATATAGATACTTTTGTACCTGTTTCCTCCAGCATCTTCACAAGGTCCTTTGCTTTTGTTCTGGGATTGATTTGCACTTTTCGCACCAAAGTACTTTCATCTCTAGGAGACAGAGAACGGTCCCATGGTGTTTATATTTGCATACTATTGTTTGTACAGATGAACGTGGTACCTTCAGGCGTTTGGAAATTGATGCCAATGATGAACCAGACTTGTGGAGGCCTACAATTCTGAGGTCTTGGCTTTTTTCTTTTGATTTTCCCATGATGTCAAGCAAAGAGGCACTGAGTTTGAAGGTAGGCCTTGAAATACATCCACAGGTACACCTCCAATTGACTTAAATTATGTCAATTAGCCTGCCAGAAGCTTCTAAAGCCATGACATAATTTTCTGGAATTTTCCAAGCTGTTTAAAGGCACAGTCAACTTAGTGTATGTTAACTTCTGACCCACTGGAATTGATACAGTGAATTATAAGTGAAATAATCTGTCTGTAAACAATTGTTGGAAAAATTACTTGTGTCATTCACAAAGTAGATGTCTTAACCGACTTGCCAAAATGATAGTTTGTTTACAAAACATTTCTGGAGTGGTTGAAAAATGTGTTTTAATGACTCCAACCTAAGTGTAAACTATACACATAAAGAAGCATGGTATTGTTTCATACATTTTTCATTTTAGTTTGTATTTAAAACGAAAAACCACCCAAAATGTTCCTTCTATCTTTTCACCCCTTATAAAACAGTAATAGCTCTGTACTGTATTCATAATAGTCTTAGCGGAAAATCATTTTAAGATGTTTGAAGGTTAGCATAATGGATTTTTCACAGCAGTCCCAAACGGCGAGTAAAAGGCCTGTTTGACATGCTCATTACATGTTTTTATAGTATAATTGTTTTTGGAGAAAATAGAGAAAACGCATGAATTATTTTGGTCCCGCTTTCAATGACCTGCAGTTTATAAAGGCTTCATTAAGCCTTCATAAACACTACATATGTGTTATGAATTGTCTATAACAGTATGCCATGCTTTAAAGGGTTCATAAATGTGGCATAACTGTGTGACATAAACACCCATGTCAAATGTGACATAAACCTGTGCTTTATAAAGGGTGGCAAAAGCCCCGCTTAATAAAGGCCTTATCAATCATATTAACTTGAGGGATTTACAAAGCATTTATAACCGTGTTATGCATCTTGGTATTGGTAGAGCGCTGCAGCGTCAGGATTCCCGAGACCACCCATACGTAAATATGTATTCACGCAAGACTGTAAGTTGCTTTGGAATAAAGGGGTCTGCTAAATTTGATATATAATATCATATTTCATTAAACCATTTCTAGGATGGCCCAACTTCTTTCCCTCTTGGGTGCCTAGTCAATATTGGACCTGACCTCAACTTCCCACAAAATGCTGTACTGCAGGATGACGCACACTCTAAAGTTCAGTCATGCACAGCAAAAGACGTTGTTAGGGCCTTTTAAAATCAGTTTCTATTTTTTGCCAACTTCAGTTTTTTTTGTTTTTGTTTTTGCATCTTTCTTTTCCCCCCATATTTTTCTGGTTTACCAGTTTTTTCACTGTTGTTTGGTTAGCAGGTTTTCTGTAGTGCAGTAAGCCACATGTGAGTAAAAGGCCAGCAACACTTTGTATTATTCAGAGCCCGATGAAGTGACACCATACATACATTCTACAGACGCTACCGAGTATTTCCTACAACGCTTTTACTGCAGCTCCCAGAAACGTTTTTTTCTAAAAGCCTTTTCTAAAATTGATGAAATAATTGTTTCCCCTCATCAATCTACACACATTACCCCATAATGACAAAGTGAAAACCGTTTTTTTTTGTGCAAATGTATTAAAAATAACAAACAGAAATACCTTATTGACATAAGTATTCAGACCCTTTGCTATGAGACTCAAATCGAGCTCAGTGGAGATGGGAGAACCTTCCAGAAGGACAACCATCTCAGCAGCACTGTACCAATCAGACCTTTATGGTAGAGTGGCCAGACTGAAGCCACTCTTGAGTAAAAGGCACATGACTCCTCGCATGGAGTTTGCCAAAATGCACCTAAAGAATCTCAGACCATGAGTAATAAGATTCTCTGGTCTTATGAAATCAAGATTGAACTCTTTTGCCTGAATGCCAAGCATCATGTGTGGAGGAAATCTGGCACCATCCCTACGGTGAAGCGTGGTGGTGGCAGCATCATGCTGTGGGGATGTTTTTCAGCGGCAGGGACTGGGAGAGATGAACGAAGCAAAGTACAGCGAGATCCTTGATGAAAACTTGCTCCAGAGCGCTCAGGACCTCAGACTGGGGCGAAGGTTCACCTTCCAACAGGACAACGACCCTTAGCACACAGCCAATGCAACGCAGGAGTGACTTCGGGACAAGTCTAAATGTCCTTGAGTGGCCCAGCCAGAGCTCGGACTTGAACCCAACCCTGTGCAGCGACGCTCGCCACGCAACCTGACAGAGCTTGAGAGGCTCTGAGGAGAAGAATGGGAAAAAGTCCCCAAATGTAGCGTCATACCCAAGAAGACTTGAGGCTGTAATCGCTGCCAAAGGTGTTTCAACAAAGTACTGAGTAAAGGGTCTAAATACTTATGGAAATGTGATATTTCAGTTTAATTTCTTTAAATACATTTTCTAACATTTCTAAAAGACTGTTTTTGCTTTGTCATTATGGGGCATTGTGATATCATTATTATTATTAGTATTGTGTGTAGATTGATGAGAGGGGAAAAACAAATTATTACATTTAAAATCCCCAAATTCCATGACCCGGAAGTACTTCTTTAGTGTGGCTCATGAAACACTGATCATGTGGATCAAATCAAATGCCCCACTTGTGCTTCCACTGGAGAGCGAAAGACAATTAAGTTAATGTTCATTTATTGTCATTTAAATGAGTTCTTAGTAGTTAAGTGTTGAGTTAGATTACATACTGTAGCTGCCTCAATCGTAATGTGTAATGACTTCACAGCAATTGCTAGCTAACCAAAATCCCCCTAGAATCAGCCAAGTCTCATAATCACGTCATGAGATTTGTAAATGAAATAGGAATATAATATTACGAATTGAATAGAGTTTCCCATCTTTAATTATAAAAAAATTAATATATATTCAACCTTTATTTAACTAGGCAAGTCAGTTAAGAAGAAATTCTTATTTACAATGACGGCCTGCCAAAAGTCAAAAGGCCTCCTGTGGGGACGGGGGCTGGGATTAAAAATAAAAAATAAAATAAAAATATAGGACAAAACACACATCATGACAAGAAAGACAACACAACACTACATAAAGAGAGGCCTAAGACAACAACATAGCAGGGCAGCAACACATGAAAACACAGCATGGTAGCAACACAACAGGACAACAACATGGTAGCAACACAACATGGCAGCAGCACAACATGGTAGCAGCACAAAACATGGTACAGTACAAACATTATTGGGCACAGACAACAGCGCAAAGGGCAAGATCGTAGAGACAACAATACATCACGAGAAGCAGCCACAGCTGTCAGTAAGATTGTCCATGATTCAGTCTTTGAATGAAGAAATGGAGACAAAACAGTCCGGTTTGAGTGTTTTTTGCAGCTCGTTCCAGTCTCTCTCTGCAGCAAACTGAAAAGAGGAGTGACCCAGGGATGTGTGTGCTTTGGGGACCTTTAACAGAATGGGACTGGCAGAACAGGTGTTGTATGTGGAGGATGAGGGACAGGTATACAGAGATGACCAGTTTACAGAGGAGTATAGAGTGCAGTGATGTGTCCTATAAGGAGCATTGGTGGCAAATCTGATGGTCGAATGGTAAAGAACATCTAGCCGCTCGAGACCACCCTTACCTGCCGATCTATAAATTATGTCTCCGTAATCTAGCATGGTTAGGATGGTCATCTGAATCAGGGTTAGCTTGGCAGCTGTGGTGAAAGAGGAGCGATTACGATAGAGGAAACCAAGTCTAGATTGATCCTTAGCCTGCAGCTTCGATATGTCCTGAGAGAAGGGCCATGTACTGTCTTGCTACACTTCCAAGTACTTGTATAAGGTGACTACCTAAAGCTCTAAACCTTTAGAGTTAGTAATCATACCGGTGGGGAGAGGGCATTCTTCTTACATTACTTTTGTTTTGGAGGTGTTCAAGACAAGGTTAAGGGCAGAGAAAGCGTGTTGGACACTAAGAAAGCTTTGTTGTAGAGCGTTTAACACAAACTCCTGGGAGGGGCCAGCTGAGTATAAGGCTACCAACCGCATATAACCAGATGAGAGAGCTTCCTAATGCTTGAACTATGTTGTTGAGGTAAATTGAGAAGAGTGTGGGGCCTAGGATCGAGCCTTGGGGTACTCCCTTGGTGACAGGTATTGGCTGAGACAGCACATGTTCTTTCTTTATACACTGCACTCTTTGAGAGAGGTACTTAGCTAACCAGGCTAAATACCCCTCAGAGACACCAGTACTCCTAAGCCGGCCCACAAGAATGGAATGGTCTAGCGTATCAAAAGCCAAGTAAATGGCCAAGTAAATAAATATAGCAGCACAACATTGCTTAGAATGAAGGGCAATGATGACATAATTTAGGACCTTTAAGGTTGCAGTGAAACACCCATAACCTGAGCAGAAACCAGATTGCCGTGAGAATACTATAGACATCAAGAAAACCAATCAGTTGATTATTTTTCCAACACTTTTGATAAACAGTGCAAAATGAAAATTGGCCTATAACAGTTAGGATCAGCTTGATCTCCCCCTTTAAATAAAGGACACACCATGGGATCCTCACCAGAGAGGAGAGACAGGTTAAAAAGGTCAGAGATAGGCTTGGCGAGGATAGGGGCAGCAACCTCAAAGAAGAAAGGGTCTAAACCAGGGGTGTCAAAGTCAAATGGACGGAGGGCCAAATAAAAAAATCAGCTACAAGACGAGGGCCGGACTGTTCGAATGTTCATTGAAAAATTTTTAAATGACGCATATAGTCTAGTGAACCTAATTGAACCTACTGAAAACCTAACAAATATATTACAATATGATCAGATAAATAAAGCAATATTTTCTTATGGCTCTGTCAGTAATCTTTAATTTTCAACAGACACAAAAGACAAATTTCCTTTATATAAATATCCCCATAACATGAACATTAAATGAAAGAAACCGGTATTCAAGGCACCATCAGTAGACTATATTTTCTATTTTAGCAAAAGTGGGCTAAATTTACTTCAAAGAAAAAACAATAATAGCAATTTTCTATCATCCACTCAACTGAAATATTTTTAAAATATAATTGGATTGAAATACAAAAAAATAAAGTGCAAAAATCTATTAATCAAAAACAACACTTTGTTTAAGGAGAAGTAACATGCAGTGAAAACAAATATTAAATTTTAACTTTTAAACTTGAACTGAGTAAAAACTCTAAATATGTGATTGCACAGTAATGTTCACTTGTTTGAGGTTGAGGGTGATACTTGGTGGTGTCCCATCTTTTCCACAAGTTCATCAATGTTCGGGGTAAGGCTCTGAGCTGAAGAAATCCTCAGAATTGAGTGGAGGTGTTCAGCAGTAAGTCGACTTCTGTGTGATGTTTTGTTCAGGTTCATCAAAGAAAACAGTTGTTCACACAGGTATGTGCTGCCAAACATAGACAACGTTTGAGCAGCCTGGATGCGCAGCTGGGGCATTGTGCCGGGGAGGAAACGGGCGAACTCCGCAGCACCCACTGCCGCATATTTTGCCCTCAGTGCATCATTGCATTGGAGGTCAATCAACTCCATTTGGAGGTTTGGTGGTGAGCTTTCCACGTCAACAGCAAATGGGTTACCGAGCAGTTCCAACCTGCTTTTTTGTGCTTCAAAGTCAGCAAATCGGCGTCGAAAGTCAGCGGCAAGCATACCTATTTTATCAGCCAACTGTGTGCTCGGGAACGCACTGGTAGAGAGCTTCTCTTTCATGGTCTGGCAGCTGGGAAAGTGGCTCAAATTTTCTTTCCGCATCTGCGTCTCCCACAGAGTCAGTTTGGTTTTAAATGCCTTCACTGTACTGTACATATCAGAGATGACACGATCCCGACCCTGCAGCTGCAAGTTTATTGCATTCAGATGACTCGTAATGTCACACAGAAAAGCCATTTCACACAGAAACATTTCGTCTCGGAGTTGTGTTGTGTCTTTCCCTTTGCTGTCCAAGAACAGACAAATCTCCTCACGAAGCTCGAAACATCTTTGAAGCACCTTTCCCTGGCTTAGCCATCGCACCTCTGTGTGATAAGGCAAATCACCATGCTCCGTTTCTAACTCCGTCAGAAATGCCTTGAACTGGCGGTGATTCAAACCTTTGGCTCTGATAAAGTTAACTGTGCGCGTGATGATGCTCATTACATGCTCCATTTTCAAGGCTTTACCGCACAACGCTTCCTGGTGTATGATACAATGATAAGCTGTCAGCTCACCTGTCGCGTTTTCCTCTTGCATCTTTTCCCGTATCTTCGCCACCAGTCCGCTCCTGTGTCCACACATCGCAGGTGCTCCGTCGGTTGTCAAACCCACAAGTTTTTCCCAAGGCAGCTCCATCTCATTTACACATCTTGACACCTCTTCATACAAATCATGCCCCGTAGTTGTGCCATGCATAGGACGTAAAGCCAAAAACTCCTCTGTCACGCTTAGGTTGGAGTCCACTCCGCGGATGAAAATTGACAACTGGGCAATGTCAGAAATGTCGGTGCTCTCATCCACAGCCAAGGAATATGCAATAAAATCTTTTCCCTTTTTCACAAGCTGCTCTTTTAGATTGATGGACAACTGGTCTACTCTCTCGGCAATGGTGTTTCTGCTCAGACTCACATTTAAAAAGAGTTGCCTTTTTTCTGGGCAAACTTCGTCACAAACTTTAATCATGCAGTTTTTGATGAAATCCCCCTCCGTAAATGGCCGGGCTGATTTAGCGATCTCTTCTGCCAAAATAAAACTGGCCTTGACAGCAGCCTGGCCTTGTTTTAATTCCTCTGCCTTTTGTAGCCTTTGTTCCATGTCCATATTCTTGTTTTTGTCCGCGTGTTTCATTTCATAATGTCGTCTCAGATTATACTCTTTCAGTACCGCCACACTTTCTCCACACAGAAGACACACAGGTTTTCCAGCTACCTTCGTGAACATATACTCCGACTCCCACCTTGTTTGAAACCCCCGGTTCTCAGTATCCACCTTCCGTTTTGCCATTTTTGATGGGTATCTGAAAGTTAATTTTACTGTGATGCTGACGACTGCTGTGCCAATAAATATTGAAATGAAGCAGCCTACTGCTCGGTGCGTCACCTTTGCATTGTGGGAAATGTAGTATTGGTGCGTGTAAAAGATCTGCGGGCTGCCGGCTTGCTGCGGGCCGGTTCTAATAATAAATCAAGATCATCCCAGGGGCCGTAAAAAACCTTCTTGCGGGCCGGATGTGGCCCGCGGGCCTTGACTCTGACATATGTGGTCTAAACCATCTGAACCAGATGTTTTTTTGGGGTCAAGTTTAAGGAGCTCCTTTAGCACCTCAGACTCAGTGACCGCCTGCAGGGAGAAACTTTGTAGCGTGGCAGAGGAAAAAGAGGGAGGAGCATCATGGCTAGTTGCATTAGAAGAGGTGGGAGATGAGGAAATATTGGACGGGCAAGGAGGCATGGCAGAGTCAAATAGGAATTGTGACTTAATGAAGTGGTGATTAAAGAGCTCAGCCATTTGCTCCTTGTCAGTAACAACCACATCATCAACATTAAGGGACACGGGAAGCTGTAATGAGGTTGGTTTATTCTCCAAATCTTTAACCATTTTCCAGAACTTCTTGGGTTAGACCCACAGAGAGAGAACTGCTCCTTAAAGTAATTAAGTTTGGCCTTCTGGATAGCCTGAGTGTACTTATTTCTAATTTGCCTGAATGAGAGCCGGTCAGCCTGAGTATGCGTGTGCCGAGCGATTTGCCAAATGGAATTCTTGAGGTGGAGTAACTCTGCCAGATCATGGTCGAACCAGGGGCTGAACCTGTTTTTAATTCAAATTTTCTTTATGGGGGTGTGTTTGTTCACGACACCACTGAAAATATTAAAAAAGAAGGTCCAAGTGTCTTCGATAGAGGGGATCAAGCTGATTCTATACCAATTTACAGATGCCAGATCATGAAGGAAGCCGCAGCACATAAATGCCCTTAGCCTTTGTCAAACCATCTGGATAACTTTCTTTGTTGTTACCAACATGCAGTATCTCCATCAGGAAGAGAGGTTGAAGATATCCCTCTAGTGGTGTGGGGGCTGTGCTTTGGCAAAGTGGGTGGGGTTATATCCTTCCTGTTTGGCCCTGTCCGGGGGTGTCCTCGGATGGGGCCACAGTGTCTCCTGACCCCTCCTGTCTCAGCCTCCAGTATTTATGCTGCAGTAGTTTATGTTTAGTTTATGGGGCTAGGGTCAGTTTGTTATATCTGGAGTACTTCTCCTGTCCTATTCGGTGTCCTGTGTGAATTTAAGTGTGCTCTCTCTAATTCTCTCTTTCTCTCTTTCTTTCTCTCTCTCGGAGGACCTGAGCCCTAGGATCATGCCTCAGGACTACCTGACATGATGACTCCTTGCTGTCCCCAGTCCACCTGGCCGTGCTGCTGCTCCAGTTTCAACTGTTCTGCCTTATTATTATTGGATCATGCTGGTCATTTATTAACATTTGAACATCTTGGCCATGTTCTGTTATAATCTCCACCCGGCACAGCCAGAAGAGGACTGGCCACCCCACATAGCCTGGTTCCTCTCTAGGTTTCTTCCTAGGTTTTGGCCTTTCTAGGGAGTTTTTCCTAGCCACCGTGCTTCTACACCTGCATTGCTTGCTGTTTTGGGGTTTTAGGCTGAGTTTCTGTATAGCACTTTGAGATATCAGCTGATGTACGAAGGGCTATATAAATACATTTGATTTGATTTGAGAGGCAAGATCCATTTGTCTGCCAGCTCAGCGACAAGCTACACTATTCACAGCCCTGTGTAATGTTCAATGTAATTGCATTGCTGGACTTTTTGAAACTTCATGTATTTGTAGTTTTTTTTATGTACAAATAAAAATGAATTTGTTTGAGCTGTTAGTGATAATTCCCTAAGTTGTAATACATTTGTGTTGACCTCATTAAGCCTTTATGTGTGTTATGACCAAAGGTTTCTGACTTTATAGTAAGTACAGCACCATTTGATATAAGGCATTTATGTACGTGTTATAAAATGACCAAAGGTGTCTGACTTTCAATTAAGTACAGCATAATGTGATATAGAGTCTTTATGGATGGGTTATGAATGACCGAAGGTGTCTCACTTTGTGTGTGTGTGTGTGTGTATGTGTGTGTGTGTGTCAGAACCAAGATGATTTGGAGTAGTCCAACCTGAGACTACTGCACCATGTAGTCCTCTTCTGTTCCCATGCTGGAGACCAGGGCTTGATTACAACCTGTTACAATGGTGCCAAAGTTTTGTGGCTGATCTTTCAACAGGGGAGTGGGTGAATGTGTCAAAGGTCTGACTGGGCCCAGCACAGCAAGGTATGGCTAGTTTTTGTTTGAGTGCATATTTGTGTAATTAGGTTCCAGAAGAAAGATACTTTCAATTTCTTTAGGTTGGGTAAAGTATTATATTTATCCTTATCCACTGATTCTTCGTCTGGTCTCTTCTCTGCACCTGGGTCCAACCTCACCATGTCACAGCGACAAATCACACACAAGGCCTTCAATCAGTATGCTTTCTATTCTTTGTTCTTCATTGAGATGCAGTGGTATTACACAATAGCAGGCAACACTTCCCATGCAGACTCTAAGCATTAAAAGGGTGTAACACTGCCTAAGGATTACATGGAAACACATTATGCTGAAGGGCACATTTCTCATCGTGCACACCTTCATGTTCGTAAAAGTTATTATTTATAATCATTCATTAGTGACAATTGTAATTGTCTTCACACACTATTTATCACTGCATAACCTAACTCAATGGAAACAGTAGTAGTCTCATGTTACACAGAGGACCTTGTTTTCTCCCACTTCCTTGTCCTCAGCGCGACCCCGCCTAAGCACATGCCAGTTGTCGTGCATGTCATTGTTTATTGGCTCTCTGGCCAATTCATTAACATTCAATTAGAGAATTCTAATTAGCTGGTGGATGGATAAACACAGTCCCACGCTGTCAGCTGTGCAGTTGAACTAAACAGCTCACCGCCACCGCCGCTATATAGTTCATTAACCACATGCAGCCAAGCCCAATTCCCATGCATTGCCATGCTGGGATTTGCAAAAAATAATCATTTTAATATGGTTTGTGCTCTTTGAGTTCAGCAAGACACCTGGCAGAGCTCCTGAGACCCAAATCATTACATTATTTACAATTAGAACCAATGATTCAAAGCAAGAGGAAAAACACAGGCCTGTTTGTTTTGTTTTTTAAACAGGCTGGGAGAAGAAGATGCATAAATTGGGTTAATGGGAATTAGCATTTCTTACTTATTTTCTGTGAATCTTTATCGAACATTATTGATTCATTGTTTTAAACCAATGTGAAGAGCCCCTGCTGAGACATGTTCTGATGATGATCAAATATTAATCAAAAGCCCAATTATAAATGTCTTAAAAGCAGCGTTTCTAAAAACACCACACATTAAAGTTCACAATGTTGGACACTTGTTCAATGTTTCACCTTGAAAAGCCCCTTTAAATGTAAAGTTGGAAAAACTCACATCTGCAGTTTTGGGGTGGAGGCCTCTGCTTGTGTTAATCACAACCATATTTTGTAGGGTTAGCATGAGCAAATAGGCTCATAGTAGCATGACTTAATTCATGTCAAAACACGATATGTAGCTTTACAACTTAAAGGGTATGTTCAGCATTTTCTCTGGGGCCATGGACTACTTTCAGGGTGAGGAACCATTTAATATCAAGATTTTACAAAGCAAATGACTGAACTTCCCCTTTATACCCTCTGAAACAGCCAATGGCTCCTGCCTAGGACTCACATTGATATCCTCCAGGTCCAGGAAGTTGAGTATTATCCCATTCCTCTTCCAGATGATTGGTGGCCGCAGCGTCCCCTGGATGGCACAGGACAGCACGGTGCTGAGGCCTACCGTTACCGTGGAGATGCTCATTCTCTGGTCCTCAGCCAAGCTCAACTGAACAACCTCTGTAGGTATATATATATATATATATAGTGAGAGAGAGAGAGAGAGAGAGAGAGAGAGAGAGAGAGAGAGAGAGAGAGAGAGATTTACATAGAACAAACAGCAAAAACATATACATGATCAAATACAAATCTTAGAATCAACTATTAAAGACCACCAGAACCCATTGGATTCGACAATTACCTCGAATGAACCCTCCAACCCAAAAAGACCTGTGGTGTTGATGATATCCTCAATGAAATGATAAAATATACAGGCAACAAATTCCAATTGGCTATACTAAAACATAATCCTTAGCTCTGGCATCTTCCCCAATGTTTGGAACCAAGGACTGATCACTTCAATCCACAAAAGTGGGGACAAATTTGACCCCAATAACTACCGTGGGATATGCATCAACAGCAACCTTGGGAAAATCCTCTGCATTATCATTAACAGCAGACTCGTACATTTCCTCATTTAAAACGATGTACTGAGCAAATGTCAAATTGGCTTTTTACCAAATATCGTACAACAGGCCATGTATTCACCCTGCACACCCTGACAAACAAACAAACCAAAACAAAGGCAAAGTCTTCTCAAGCTTTGTTGATTTCAAAAAAGCCTTTGACTCAATTTGACATGAGGGTCCGCTATACAAATTGATGGAAAGTGGTGTTGGGGGAAAAACATACGACATTATAAAATCCATGTACACAAACAACAAGTCTGCGTTTAAAATAGGCAAAAAACACACACATTTCTTCCCACAGGGCCATGGTGTGAGACAGGGATGCAGCTTAAGCTCCACCCTCTTCAACATATATATCAAACGAATTGGCGAGGGCACGAGAAAAGTCTGCAGCACCCAACCTCACCCTACTAGAATCTGAAATCAAATGTCTAGTGTTTGCTGATGATCTGTTGCTTCTGTCACCAACCAAGGAGTGCCTACAGCAGCACCTAGATCTTCTGCACAGATTCTGCCAATCCTGGGCCCTGACAGTAAATCTCAGTAAGACCAAAATAATGGTGTTCCTTAAAAGGTCCAGTCGCCAGGACCACAAATACAAATTCCATCTAGACCTAAACATAAGCGCCACAGGTAACTTCCACAAAGCTGTGAACGATTTGAGAGACAGACCTAAAAGGAACATAAAATTAGACATACCAATTAGGATCTGGCTAATAATACTTGATTCAGTTATAGAACCCATTAGGCCTATATGGGTCCGCTCACCAACCAAGAATTCACAAGGGACAAACACCAAATTGAGACTCTGCATGCCATATTCTGCAAAAATATCCTCTGTGTACAACGTAGAACACAAAATAGTGCATGCAGAGGAGAAATTAGGCCGATACCGGCTAATTATCAAATTCCAGAGAAGAGACGTTAAATTCTACAACCATCTAAAAGAAAGTGATTCCCAAACCTTCCATATCAAAGCCATCACCTAACAAAGAGATGAACCTGGAGAAGAGTACCCTAAGCAAGCTGGTCCTGGGGCTCTGTTCACAAAACACAAACACATCCCACAGAGCCTCAGAACAGCAACACAATTAGACCCAACCAAATCATGAGAAAACAAAAAGATAATTACTTCACACATTGGAAAGAATAAACAAAAAAACTGAGCAAACTATAATTCTATTGTGGCCCTAAACAGAGAGTACACAGTGGCAGAATACCTGACCACTGTGAGTGACCCACACTTAAGGAAAGCTTTGACTATGTATAGACTCAGTGGGCATAGCCTTGCTATTGAGAAAGGCTGCCGTCGGCAGACCTCGCTCTCAAGAGAAGACAGGCTATGTACACACTGCCCACAAAATGAGGTGGAAACCGAGCTGCACTTCCTGACCTCCAGCCAGAGAGAGGGGGTGGAGAGAGGGGGGGTGAGAGAGAGAGTGGGATGGGGGAGAGCGAGAGAGAGAGAGAGAGAGAGAAGGGGGGGTGGTGGGAGAGAGAGGCAGAGAGAGAGACAGAGGGAGAGAGAGGGGTTGGAGAGAGAGAGAGGGGGGTGAGAGAGAGAGAGAGAGAGAGGTGAGAGAGAGAGAGAGAGAGAGAGAGAGAGGTGAGAGAGAAATTAAAGAGATGAGTTGGTGGTGGGACTGAAACAAAGCCAGACTTTATTCATCACAACACAGAACATACAGTAAAGCATATAAACACAGCCATGTGAGAGAGAACAATGTCTGATCTGAGGACGAGACCATGTGAGAGAGAACCCACTTCTGATCTGAGGACGAGACCGTTTGAGAGAAAACGATGTCTGATCTGAGGACGAGTCTGTGTGAGAGAGAACGATGTTTGATCTGAGGACGAGACCGTGTGAGAGAGAACGATGTCTGATCTGAGGACGAGATCGTATGAGAGCGATTATTAAGGAAGATTTACATTCAGCTGACTAGCGAATCCAATTTGTTTCACCTTTAAGGCACATGACAAAGCACTGTTCTCGAGTGTCCCTAAGGCCCATAACTATACAGGAAGGAGGAGAGAGAGATGATAAGGGGTGGCAGGTAAGAATGTCATATATATGACTAAACGACAGTGGGACAATATTGGTTGGGTTCTTAAGGAAGACTGTAACGCTGCTCGTTCATGCAGCTTATTCATGCTGCTTGTTGGTTAGCGACTGCTCCTGCTACCTGTTTCTCCCTAACTTGTTAACCAAAGTTTTGGCTATCTGCCCCATGATATACTGCTTGTTTCTACGGCACGGACTTGCATGTTGGTCATCTCCCGCTCGTATAGTGTATGTGCTGCCGTGATCCATACAGTGAGCATGTCCTCTGCTTTCTCTCAGTTCGCAGTACTGGTGTGTTACCCGGGTGTGTGTTGTGCTTGTGTGTTTGCCATTTCACTGGCTGTGCTTGTTTCAGGAGGCGGGGTGCAGGCTATATTTGCAAATCCACTGTAGCTCATAGCAAACTTTTAGTAAATTCCTGTGAAGAGAGACACGGGAGCCCAGCTAGACTAACGAACGTTTTCAATGCTGCAGGAGATGTTTTTTTTTGCTCTATACCGGGGACAATGTGGACCGTCTGAACTTTCAATGTAGCAACTGATTGCTTGCAGAGGACTACAGGGGCAAAGTGGCTACTCTAAGCAAAATAGTAGAAAACTTACACAAGCTACTGGGGAATCCACGCCCGCCTACTTTCTCTTTATCTTCTACTCCAGAAGCTGGACGCTGCTCTGGCCTGGTGAGCGTGTCGCTGCCGTGTCGCATCTCCACAGCCGTGAGGGTGTCTGAGACTCCGGCCCCTTCATTAGCTACGGAGGATTCTAAGGCTGGCTCGGGCCTTCGGGCACCACCTCCCATCTTTCCTAGAGGGGTCTTCTAAACCATTCGAGGAGAAAGAATGTTCAAACCTCCTCAGCCATTTCACCAGCTGTTGTCATCGGCAGCTCTATCGTGAAAAACATCTCGGTTCTCGGAGCAAAAATCTGGAGCACGAGTACAGGACATTACAAGGCTGCTTCCTGCCGTTCTATGACAGCTGCCGGGGGCTAATGCTGTCGTAGTCCATGTGGGGTCAAACGACATTAGAAGGGCTAGCTTGGAATGGCTGAAAATATATTTGAAAGAATTGATTTTAGCTCTGAAAGATCTGAAAAAGCAGTAAATTATTTCAGGCCCGGTACCATCGTTGGATCGTGGTTGTGAAAGATTCAGCAGGCATTACATACCTGGCTAAAAGACTACTATAAGTCTGTTGGCACACATTTTTTAGATAACTTTAACACCTTTTGGAAACAGAAGATGCTCTACATGAAGTCCATCCAAATCATCTTGGCTCCTGGACCCTGTCCTCGCATTTCAAGGCTGCGTTGAGACAATGACTTATCAGTGACCCATGCCCTGCACAGATAATCCCTACCATTGTGTTGGTGAGTTGTCATAGTGCTGCTTCAAATATACATTGTCCCAGGGATGTTGGAGTCATAATGTAAGTAACCTAACGTATGTCCGTCTAACTCCCCTAAATGTCAATCCTACAGCTATTGTATGCAGTAATCATGTGCTTATCAACCTATACTGTTAGCACTGAGGCTATGTGCCCTAGTAGGAAGTCCACTGTGTGCAGCCCACCCGGAACTATCATCTTAAACATAAAAGTCACTGTCATGTCTATCTCTGATAAGCCTTCCAGTAAAGCAATAAAAACAATCAAGAATCCCAGAAAAGTGCGAAAAACAGCCCACATTAACATATATAGACTAAGAAACAAGGTTCATGAAATCGTTAACTTGCTAGTAACAGATAACATTCATATACTGACCATCTCTGAAACTCACTTCGATAATACATTTGATGATTCAGTCGTAGCAATACATGGTTTCAAAATTGGAAAGCCAATGGTGGAGGTGTTGCTGTGTATGTTCAGAGTCATATTCCTGTAAAGCTTAGAGAGGATCTCATGAACACAAGCATTTTGCTACACCCGCAATAACGTCTGCTAAATATGTGTATGTGAGCAATAACATTTTATTTATTTTAATCGATGTCAAATGCTGTTAAAGTAATATGCCTACAGGTATACCTGTCTCACCTAAAGCCCATTATTGTGGGAAGCTGTTTTAAACCACCAAGTGCTAACAATCAGTATCTGGATAATGTGTGTGAAAAGCTTGATAATGTATGTGATATCAACATAGAAGTATATTTTCCTGGTGACCAAAATATTGACTGGCTTTCATCAAGCTGCCGACCCAAGAATACAAAAAAAACTGTAACAAGTAAATGTAACCTGGTTCAGGTTATCAGTTAACCTACCAGGGTATTTACAAACATCACAGGAATGAAATCATCCACTTGTATTGAGCACGTCTTTACTAATGCTGCAGAAATGTGCTCTAAAGCAGTATCCAAATCCATCGGATGTAGTGATCATAATATAGTAGCCATATCTAGGAAAACCAAAGTTCCAAAGGCTGGGCCTAATATAGTGTATAAGAGGTCATATACGAAGTATTGTAGTGATTCCTATGTTGAAGATGTAAAAAAAATAAAAAATTACCTGGTCTGTGTGTAATGAGGAGCAACAAGACTCTGCACTTGACACATTTATGAAATTGCTTATTCCAGTTACTAATAAGCATGCACCCATTAATAAATCCTCTTAGGGCTGAAATCCCGCTAACGGGATCGATATGACAACAGCCAGTGAAAGTGCAGGGCGCCAAATTCAAAACAACCGAAATCCCATAATTAAAATTCCTCAAACATAGAAGTATTTCACACCATTTTAAAGATACACGTCTTGTTAATCCCACCACAGTGTCCGATTTCAAATAAGCTTTACGGCGAAAGCACCACAAACGATAATGTTAGGTCAGAGCCAAGTCACAGAAAAACAGCCAAAGAGAGTCACAAAAATCAGAAATAGAGATAAAATGAATCACTAACCTGAGAGGCAGGGCGATGCAGAGTGCAGAGTACATTGATTTGACATCAGGGGAGCCTATTGCTCACTACACCTGGTCTGTCATGCACACTGCACATTATCATGTTACTGATATCTCAATGATATACAGAAAGATTTGTGCAGATGGCTGAGTAGCCAGTTTCCCTTTTTCCTCACAGCATATGTACAGCATGTACAGCATATGAGTATAGAGTAAAGTAATAGAAAAGGACATGTTGGTTTATAGCAGAGGTCACAAAACACTGTAAAATCATCAGAAATCCAGCTAAAATGAGTTTAATTCAGGAAATGTGTTCCCAGCTATTCTCACAAAAAAATAGACATGATCGTGTCTCAATGTAATCAAGGTATAATGATTGTTATTTTCAAATACAATCTCTTTTTGGGCTTAGTTGTAGTGAATGTGCAATGAACAAATTATTACCCTTATATTCCGGCCACACCACTAGGGTTGCAAAGCTACCAGTAGTTTACTACAGTTTCCAGAATCTTCAGTAATTTTGGTAATTAACAGAAACTCTATAGAAATCTATCATAAATTTGGTAATTTATACTTGAATAACTTATATGGCAATCTATCATTAGCTTGGTAATTTATACTTGAATAACTTTTTTTTTAAATGCAGTAATATATAGTCAGGGGTGAAAGTAAGGCGGTATGGTCCGGTACGGCGTCCCAGCAAAATAAATAGTGGGGGAACGCCGTACCGGTAAAACATGAGCTTATCACAATTAATACAACATGCCCCAAAAACCTATAGGTTACGACACCATTACTTAACATTACTGCATGTCAGACACATGAACCGTGTACGAATTGGCAGGACACCAGGTGGTATATGCTACAAATTGCATTGTGGTTTGAGGAGTACACTTACATTTTGTACAGGCGGAGATGAGTGGCCGAGATGCCTGTGGACAAGGCAGAGATGAGTGGCCGATACCAAGGCGTGCTTGGACAACAGTGGATGCATCAATTCAGGCTACACGTGTAAACCTAATGACAATCACAGAACGTCATTACAATACATGTGGGTGTTTCGTAACACATGTCTCTTTCTAGTCATCAAATTGCCGGTGCACAGTGCACTGTTGGGGGATGGATGCTGAAATTATTTTGTGAGTGGAGGAATGTGTGCGGGCAGCATACAGGATGATGAAAACATCATGACTGGTTGTGTTTATGCCACATTAGAAGGCAAATTAAATTGCCAATACTCTAATTAGCTTACTCCTGTCTACACATAAATAAATAAAAGCATAACAAATAGACTACTACATCAGAAATCATGATTTGGCCACAGAGAATCATTAGCTTCTTTAAAAAAATAATCTGTGGGTTGTTTTAAATTGCATTGCCTACAGTCGGAAAGTCCCGCAATTTGTGCAGAGCGTGCTGCAAATACCAAATAGATGATTGTTGAGTTGCGACTGTCAGTGACAATCAGAGAGACCCAGCCAGGCATATGGCAATATTTAAAAATACAATTGCGGAAAAACTGTTTGGAAAGCCAATCGCTATTGCTGTAAAGAGATGACAATGAAAAGACTCCAATCTGTTGTTTGATTATCAAAATGCTTAACTTAATTAATCAAAACAGTAGCCTATCTTATCGGCACCAGCGTAGAACATCGGCCATATCCTCAGTGTGGTGCATATTCACTGTCGTCATCATTGGGTCAGTGACACTTTCATTGGTTTTTGAACACTCATTTCCTCCTCCAGGTTAGATGGACGTCATGTTCTATTTGAGTCCCACCTTTTCATACGCCGATTATACGGATCAGACTTCACTGTTTATCAGAGTCAGCAGAGTAGGCTACCCTGTCATTTTTGTAATTTATTGTAAAAAATATATATTTGTGCGGAACTTGGGACACAGTTAATACATTAAATCTACTTTCACCCCTGTATATAGTATTAGTTTTTTATAATATATATTATCCATATTGTCCATGAGTTTATAGTACATAGACCATATGGTTCAGGAAAAAATTGCCTAAATAATAACTCTGCAACTCTTCTAACTGCTGACAGTTTTCACAACTGCCACCAGTTTGACGGCAAAACATTGACAACAAATACCTGTTGACATAGTAAAATAAATAAAAGTGTGTAAAACATGTTTTACTTCATGCTGAAACCCTCATATTAAACACCAATGGTATTCACTAAGTTGATGGTTAGGATGTTTTACAGCTTTGTCATTCATTTTTCTATTTAATAATTTCATATATTTTACATGTAATAATGCCACACAGAGGACCAGAGATAATTACAGACGCTTGTACAAATCTGAAGTACCCAAAATGTCCACTAGATGTCTTGTGATAGATTACATAAAATCCTTGATATCAACATTCTGGTAGTTTATATACCCTTGCTTTGCAACCCTACCTCCGACCATTTCCTCCGACAAACATTGGCCTGCGGCTGAATGTAGTTGCCTGTCCCTGGTTTACAGGGTCTTGAGATGTTGCCAAACCAAAAGCAAAACTAAAATTGAGAGGAAATCATCAACTTGTTGATAAAATTGCTTCTTTATTGCTAAAACCAAGGCATATTTGGCTATTTACAGGATATATACACTTTGACACCTATATGCTGAATCAAATTTAAAATGAAGAGTGCACTAAGATGGACGTTATCGTATTGATATGGCATAGTCAACCTGCAAACTTTTCAAACCCACTGCATCTAGAAAATATCAGTCAAGGTCACCCTATACTATACTTTTCCTTCCAACTGTTTTGTGGTATACTCTTTTGTCTGGTACAAAAGCACACACACACAAAACACCTACCTAACAATTTCCTCTATGTTGGAATGGCGGTAGTTTCATCTTTTGTTGGCTCTGAGCAATTCGATGTGAAATAAATCCTGACGCCACGTGGCGATTTTGACTCCAGCTTTGGAGATTGAGGTTCCCTGAAGAGAGGGCTCTCTCCGTCCCATTGTTTACCAGACGACTACACAGTCAACAGCCTCCTCTGCTCAAGAGGAGCAGGCTCGTGTGACAAAGGCAGACAAATTGCATATCCACTGGCCATGCCTGTATTGCTCTCCCTGCTGGATAAGGTTGACATGACATTATCTCCTTAATGACTCCTAGGCTTTTTTTACTACCCAAAAATAGCCCGTGTAATTGACTTTCCTGTGATTCCTAAACTATTGATCCATCAGTGGTAACTGCTAGCGGCCGCGGTAGCCTACAGGGAGGATGCTCGTGTCTGGCCTCTGATGCAAAAAAACACACAGAATTTGAAATGCAAAGCACGAATGAGTTCTCCCAGGGAAAAACTAATGGGGCCTCTGACTGTAGCCCAGAAACCTCGTCACTTTCCTCCTCTATTACCCAGGCCCTTGTGTGCCTAAATAAGACATCCCTGGAAACAAAACGGGGAGAAGAGAGCAGGGCTGTCGGTGAAACACAGTAATGAGAGTCGAGAGGGGAGCATTAGACTCAGTAAAAATTTGCCGTAAATGTTTGATTGGTCTCCTCAGCTCCACCTCCCTAGCTCTCTGATGCGCTGTGATTAAGTTTTCAGTGTTGTGGCTAAGGCACCCTGACACTTCCACTTAGAGAGATTGGCACAGGCTAGGAGGCTGGGGCATAGGATATACTGTATCTTTAGCTCTCTCCCTGTCTTTCCTCAACTGTCTCTCATTCAGTCTATCTCCCCCTCTCTCTCTCTCTTTCTCCCTGACACATTCTTCCATAAATGCTCAATACTAGGCAATAATGTTTTCAACATAACTGGGCCATATTGCAAGACGGACTAAGCACTGCCAATATCATTCACTTTTATTCTAAGAAATGTGTTTGGTTAACAAAGTAAATAGTTGTATACAAGTGGATGGGGAGTGCTGTCTCTCATGTAACAATAACTGAAATACTACATGTATTAAACATGCTGTCTAAACTCTGCACATTTTCATTATCATCCTCAACTAGCGGCATTCACCTGGGAAAGTATTTAGCATATTTTTTTATTTGTATACACATATAGTTATGTACCTAAGCTCTTCATCCTACGTATCACATGTGCAATTCAATTCGACAACTAATAAGGCACAAGGCAGAGAAGCTTAGAGCATGGAAACATGTATCAGCATTCATTGTTTCTTAAGATTATCAACACCTTGGCTTAAAAGCAATGTGTTTGATATGCCATTGTTGGCACTTGCTACATATTCCACAATGCTGCCAACCTGCTTAGAAATGGGCTTTATCCCATAACAGTCTAACTCATTCTAAACCGGGGGAGCTATATGTAATTGTTTTAAGGTCATACCAAGGATATATTTGCTATTTCATTTTGAATTTTAAAGTGTATATACAGTACCAGTCAAAAGTTTGGACACCTACTATTCAAGGATTTTTCTTTATTTGTACTATTTTCTACATTGTAGAATAATAGTGAAAACATCAAAACCTTGAAATTACACGTATGGAGTCATGTAGTAACCAAAAAAGTGTTAAACAAATCAAAATATATTTTATATTTGAGATTCACTCTTGGCATTCTCTCAACCAGCTTCATGAGGTAGTCACCTGGAATGTATTTCAATTAACAGGTGTGCCTTGTTAAAAGTCAATTTGTGGAATTTCTTTCCTTCTTAATGCATTTGAGCCAATCAGTTGTGTTGTGACAAGGTTGGGGTGGTATTCAGAAGATAGCCCTATTTGGTAAAACACCAAGTTCATATTATGGCAAGAGCAGCTCAAATAAGCAAAGAGAAATGACAGTCAATCATTACTTTAAGACATGAAGGTCAGTCAATGCGGAAAATGCCAATGTGCAGTTGAAAAAAATCCTCAAGCTCTATGATGGAACTGGCTCTCATGAGGAATGCTACAGGAAAGGAAGACCCAGAGTTACTTCTGCTTCAGAGGATAAGTTTATTAGTTAACTGCACCTCAGATTGCAGCCCAAATAAATGCTTCACAGAGTTCAAGTACCAGACACAGCTCAACTTCAAATATTCAGAGGAGACTGCGTGAATCAGGCCTTCATGGTCAAATTGTTGCAAATAACCAAACACTAAAGGGCACCAATAAGAAGAAGAGACTTGCTTGGGCCACAAAACACAAGCAATGGACATTAGACCGGTGGAAATCTGTCCTTTGGTCTGATGAGTCCAAATTTGAGATTTTTGGTTCTAAACACCGTAAGAACCAAGAACCAAAAATCTCAAATTTAGACTCATCAGACCAAAGGACAGATTTCCACCGGTCTAATGTCCATTGCTCGTGTTTTGTGGCCCAAGCAAGTCTCTTCTTCTTCTACTCTGCGTCTGTGAGACGCAGAGTAGGTGAACGGATGATCTCTGCATGTGTGGTTCCCACCGTGAAGCATGGAGGAGGAGATGTGATGGTGTGCGGGTGCTTTGCTGGTGACACTGTGATTTATTTAGAATTCAAGGCATACTTAACCAGCACGGCTACCACAGCATTCTGCAGTGATACGCCATCCTATCTGGTTTGCGCTTAGTGGGACTATCATTTGTTTTTCAACAGGACAATGACCCATCACACATATTTGACCAAGAAGGAGAGTGATGGAGTGCTGCATCAGATGACCTGGCCGCCACAATCACCCGAACTCAACCCAGTTGAAATGGTTTGGGATGAGTTTGACTGCAGAGTGAAGGAAAAGCAGCCAACAAGTAATCAGCATACGTATGTGGGAACTCCAAGACTGTTAGAAAAGCATTCCTCATGAAGCTGGTTGAAAGAATGCCAAGATTGTGCAAAGCTGTCATCAAGGCAAAGGGTGGCTACTTTGAAGAATCTCAAATATAAAATATATTTTGATTTGTTTAACACTTTTTTGGTTACTACTGTACATGATTCCAAATGTGTTATTTCATAGTTTTGATGTCTTCACTATTATTATGCAATGTAGAAAATTGTAAAAATAAAGAAAAACCCTTGAATGAGTGGGTGTGTCCAAACTTTTGACTGGTACTGTAAATTAAAGGTTTCCTAGAACGTTATGACTATGATGTTGTAATGATGAAACATTCCATTAAATGAATGTGTAAGTGATATCTTGCAACCCAATGGGACCCAGTACAAAGCTTTCTCCACATATTATTGGAATGCTTTCTGCTGTAGTTGAGATGTTATGTGAATAAAAAGCTTACAGCAAAACTTGAGGCTATTACCATTGGAATAATGCATTATCTCTGTCCCTCCCTCTCTCTCTGTCTTTCTTTAGTTCTCTCTTTCATTCTATCTCTCTTTTCAATTTGAGGGATCTGAATGTGTCAGTTGGCATGTGTGCTGGTAATTCATGGAGGGAATGTGAAGATGAGCAATCAGCAGCCCACTCATTAATCACACACAATCCAGACCCTTAATCTTCTCCACAGGTACAGATGAATGCCCTACTGCCTCTTGCTCTATACCTCTTCTGTCTCACTCTTTTTCTACTTCTCTCCCTCATTTCATATACTCCTCTCTGTCCCTCTCTGTCTTTCTCTCCCTCTTTCGCTGTCTCTCTCTCCCCCTCTACCTCTCACTCTCTCTGCGTCACTTTCTCTGTAAATGTTCCCCAGTGGCTTTTCCTCAAACAAAGCCAAGGTGGAGAGACTGACTGAAGCTCCCTGGGAGCCCTGAACTACAAGGAGAATGAGGCTTGTTATAATCACTAAGAATAGGAGAGAAACCTAGGGTGGATGATGAGAACAATCACATTGGGGGGTTGTTAAACAATGTTTCAAAGTTTATAAATAAGGAAAGATGTCATTGATTGGGCAGGACCATAGAGATGTATAGAGGACTCAACTTGGATATAACTCGTTTTAGCATGGACATTGCCATTGGGGGCTTCCACCATTTTAAAGTAGTCAATGGGGTGCTGATTCCTATGGTCTGGGAGCAATCAGCAAATGAGGGCTTGGTCGGTCGCACCAGCGACTCCTGTGGCGGGCCGGGCGCAGTGCGCGCTAACCAAGGTTGCCAGGTGCACAGTGTTTCCTCCGACACATTGGTGCGGCTGGCTTCCCGGTTGGATGCGTGCTGTGTTAAGAAGCAGTGCGGCTAGGTTGTGTTGTGTATCGGAAGACGCATGACTTTCAACCTTCGTCTCTCGAGCCCGTACGGGAGTTGTAGCGATGAGACCAGATAGTAGCTACTACAACAATTGGACAACACGAAATTGGGGAGAAAAAGGGGTAAAAAAATAAATAAAAAATTGCCACAATAAATTAATGACACAATATTTGGTTCAGGACTCCAGCACTGCAAATCACCAATATAAGCAGAACACATCTCTCAGTGAGCTCTGTAAGTACATCACTCCTAGTCTGCTTATTGGCTTATTAAAAGAACATGCCTGTTTTTGCAGACATTTCCTTGTAAATCGGTACCTAAATGGATCTCTCTCTTTGGATGCTCTCACTAGAGTTGGGATACAAAATGTTCAGATATGCAATTTGGCATCCACATTTTCCATCAGTTTGTGAAACAGAGACAATGCTTATGTAAATATGTAAAACATTTCTAAAAACCTGTTTCGCTTTGTCATGATGGGGTATTGTGTGTAGATTGATGATGAAAAAACCCTGTTTTAGTCCATTTTAGAATAAGGAACATTTGTGGAAAAAGGCGAAAACATCAATCTACACACAATAACCCATAATGACAAAATGAAAACAGTTTTTTTTATGTTAGCAAATGTATTAAAAATAAAAAACAGAAATACATTATTTACATAAGTATACAGACCCTTTGCTTTGAGACTCGAAATTGAGCTCAGGTGTATCCTGTTTCCATTAATCATCCACCTGTGGTCAATTCAATTGATTGGACATGGTTTGAAAAGGCACACCTGTCTATATAAGGTCTCAGTTGACAATGCATGTCAGAGCAAAAACCAAGCCATAAGGTTGAAGAAATTGTCTGTAGAGCTCCGAGACAAATTTGTGTCGAGTCACAGATCTGGGGAAGGGTACCAAAATATTTATGCAGCATTGAAGGTCCCCAAGAACACAGTGGCCTCCATCATTCTTAAGTGAAGGAAGTTTGGAATCACCAAGACTCTTCATAGAGCTGGCCGCCTGGTCAAACTGAGAAATCGGGGAGAAGAGCTTTGGTCAGGGATGTGACCAAGAGCCCGATGGTCACTCAGACTGCACTCCAGAGTTCCTCTGTGGAGATTGGAGAACCTTCCAGAAGGAGAACCATCTTTGCAACATTCCACCAATCAGGCATTTATGATAGAGTGGCCAGACCAAAGTCACTCCTCAGTAAAAGGCACCTAAAGGACTCTCAGACCATGAGAAATAATATTCTCTGGTCTGATGAAATCAAGAATGAACTCTTTGGCCTGAATGCCAAGCATCATGTCTGGAAGAAAACTGGCACCATCCCTATGGTGAAGCATAGTGGTGGCAACATCATGCTGTGGGGATGTTTTTTAGTGGCAGGGACTGGGAGGCTAGTCAGAATCAAGGGAAAAATGAATGGAGCAAAGTACAGAGAGATCCTTCATGAAAACTTGCTCCGGAGCGCTCAGGACCTCAGACTGGGTCAAAGGTTCACCTTCCAACAGGACAACGACCCTAAGCACACAGCCAAGACAACGCAGGAGTGGCTTCAGGACAAGTCTCTGAATGTCCTTGAGTGGCCCAGCCAGAGCTGGACTTGAACCCGAAAATAGCTTTGCAGCGATGCTCCCTATCCAACCTGACAGAGCTTGAGAGGATCTGCAGAGAAGAATGGGGCAAACTCCCCAAATACAGATGTGCCAAGCTTGTAGCGTCATTGTATTTTATTTAAGCTGTATTTAACCAGGAAAAGCCCATTGTGACCCAGAGTCTCTTTTTCAAGGAGACCTGGCCAAGAAGGCAGTAACAATCAATACATTACAGAATTAAAACATACTACAAATGTAACAGTCTCCCATCAATATTTTAAATTCAGTGGCACTAACATATCTAGATGAAGCATGGATTGTAGACTATTCAATGCCTCTGCTGCGCAAGATGAGAAGGCAGTCATGTGTAATACTGTGAATGTCCTGGGGACTTTAAGTAGCAACCACCTTGCAGACCGGGTACTACATAGGTAAAGAGGGAGTTCATTCAAAAGGGCTTTGTACATGAACACATACACATTTCACTTTCTGGGCATAGAAAGTGAGGTCCAACCTACCATTTGGTACAAGGTGCAATGGTGGGTGAGTGACTTGGCATTTCTAATAAAACACAAGGAGCCCAGTCTCTGTAAGACAGATGAGGCTGCATGCATATACAACAAGTCACCATAATCAATTACAGAGAGAAAAGTGGCCTGAACAAGCTTCTTTCTAGCCATAAGCAGGAAGCAAGCCTTATTACAAAAATAAAAAACTTAAATTTCAATTTAAACTTCCTCACAAGATTATCCATATGAACTATAAAGGACATCTTGTCATACAACCATATACCTAGGTATTTGTAGGATGACACTTGTTCAATGGATAAGCCACCTGGTGTGACAATGCTAACCTTCTCTGGCTGAGTGCGAGCTCTGGTAAAGGTCATGAATTTAGTTTTTTGTACATTCAAGACCAGTTTGAGACTATAAAGGGAGGCCTG
The DNA here is from genome assembly GCF_013265735.2 of Oncorhynchus mykiss. Taxonomy (NCBI): domain Eukaryota; kingdom Metazoa; phylum Chordata; class Actinopteri; order Salmoniformes; family Salmonidae; genus Oncorhynchus; species Oncorhynchus mykiss. Next base: position 14,608,939 of record NC_048574.1, read on the forward strand.
CAGCGACAGAAAAGCAGTGTGGAGCTCTTCAACAGCCTGAACCAGAGAAGGAGCACATGAATATATGACTGTATCATCTGCATATAGACACAGCTTTGCTGGTTGCATCCCATTTCCCAAATCATTAATACAAATTGAGAACAACACAGGAGCTAAAATGTAACCCTGGGGCACACCTCTAGTAATCTCAAGAAAGCTTGACTTGTGATTGTCAGCATATACACACTAAGTTCTTTCAGAAAGATAGTTCCTAAACCAATTTACTGCCCCTTCACTGAAACCAATTTTACTGAGTCTAGCTAGCAACAATTCTGGTCATCTGAATCAAAGGCCTTTGATAAAACAACAAACTGAGCAGGACAATGTTGCTTTTTATCAAGTGCATTTATGATGTCATTTGCCACTGCCATAGTTGCAGTTGTGGTGCTGTGCCCTGATCTAAAGCCAGACTGCACCCCACTAAGCAAGTTATTTTGAATAAGACATTTTTTAACTGTAAGTTCACTAGTTCATAGACTTTGGCCACGATTGGGAATTTGGAGATCTCCTCTCTTTAGCAGTGGGAGGACATAAGCTGATTTCCAAATGCTGTGTATGGAATTGGTCAAGAGACTCAAGTTGAAAATGTGAGCCACAGGTTCAGTAATAATACCAGCTGCTATCTTTAAGAGCTAGGGATCCAGGTTGTCTGGACCTGCAGACTTTTTTATGTCTATTTCCTTTATGCTTTATACTCAAGAAGAATTGAAGCTGTAATCACTGCCAAAGGTATTTCAACAAAGGACTGAGTAAAGGGTCTGAACACATCTGTAAATGTGATATTTCAGTTTTTTATTTGTAATACATTTTAAAACATTTCTACAAACCTGTTTTTGCTTTGTCATTATGGAGTATTGTGTGTAGATTGAAATGGGGAAAAAAACTATTTAATACATTTTAGAGGCTGTAACATAACAAAATGTGGGAAAAGTGAAGGGGTCTGAATAATTTCTGAGTGCATTGTAAGTTGCTAAGGATAACTGAGGAAATGTCCTATTCTATGCAACAGCCAATCGTCAAATCCTTATGGAGCTAAATTTCCTGAACCATAAAAAAACAATTGTTTCCAGTTACATATTGTTTATTGGAGACAATAGAAGCAGTTTTGAGGCTGTGTATGTCTAAAGCACCTGAGACAGGCGTAAAGCATCTATAGATTTAAAGAGGATAAACCAAGTAATAAAGTGGTGTCTGTTTGTAATGGAAGCCCTGTGGGCCAGGTCCCACTATATAGGGAATAATGAGCCACTTGGGACGCAACCATGGTGTATTATTCCCATCTGATGACCTGCAGGGAGATGAGATGTATAGCCTGTCTGAATTTCACATGTGAACACGCAAAGTGTTCCAAAAACACATGTTTTCATGTGATCACGTGATCTTATGTGACGGTAATGTGATAACGTGACAACATGTAAAGCAACATGTGATCAAATGAACTACACATGTGAAACCCTGATCACATGGGAAGTGTGATCCCAATGGCCAGAACAGAGCAAATGTAATGGCATATATTTGAAACCATTCCACCAATTTCGCTCCAGCCATTACCACGAGACCATTCTCCTCACTTAAGGTGCCACAAACCACCTGTGAAATGTGTCTATGTCTCACATACATTAATTTATAAGCATTTCAGGACCAATAGTTACTTACTCTATTATAGATATCAGTATGTGTTGGCAAATATTCCGCATACTGGAGAAAATTATGTTCAGATAATGCACTGAACTCTTGGTCATTTAATCCATGTGATAACCAATACGGTTTTGTACCATTGGTATTTGCTTGTGGTGTGAAGGACACTTTAAACCTTGGACAAATGTTATTCATCTTACAAGGATATGCTTGTTTCCTAAAATGGAATCTGACATTTGAAATCTCTTCTTTGTGCACAAAACCTTTGAACTTTTTTACTTTCTGCCCTAGTTGAGTTGAAGCCAAGAACACACTCCGTAGTCCTCTCATTACTGACCTCCAAGCCATATGTGAGGATCTGCACGTTCCCTGGAACTGTTTTCCAACTTCATTTGGTAAGATCAAGCCTGATTAAAAAAAGACCAACACACATCTGATAGCCTAATATGCAATTTTACAATCGAGTTAATCTTTAATTCTTGTAAAAATACCCGGGAGAGGCATGTTCTTATTAAACAGTGCCGAAGCCTTTGACAGGGGTAAATGACCTTTCTTGTTATAAAGCCCTTAGTGTTCTAGAGGAGGGGGTTAACAAAGATTAATTGCCTGCAGCAGAATTTTAAAAAAAACAACACAATACACACAGGCACAGACACAGACACAGACTTTTTGGGCAGTACAATTTTTTGTCCATTGAAAATCTGATTTTCCCTAACCCCTAACCCGAGGACAGATCCACTGTGGATTAGTGTTAACCAAGGACAGATCCACTGTGGACTAGTGTTAACCGAGAACAGATCCACTGTGGACTAGTGTTAACCGAGGACAGATCCACTGTGGACTAGTGTTAACCGAGGACATATCCACTGTGGACTAGTGTTAACCAAGGACAGATCCACTGTGGACTAGTGTTAACCGAGAACAGATCCACTGTGGACTAGTGTTAACCGAGGACAAATCCACTGTGGACTAGTGTTAACCGAGGACAGATCCACTGTGGACTAGTGTTAACCGAGGACAGATCCACTGTGGACTAGTGTTAACCGAGGACAGATCCACTGTGGACTAGTGTTAACCGAGGACAGATCCACTGTGGACAAGTGTTAACCTGAGGACAGAGTCACTGTGGACTAGTGTTAACCGAGGACAGATCCACTGTGGACTAGTGTTAACCTGAGGACAGAGTCACTGTGGACTACTGTTAACCGAGGACAGATCCACTGTGGACAAGTGTTAACCTGAGGACAGAGTCACTGTGGACTAGTGTTAACCGAGGACAGATCCACTGTGGACTAATGTTAATTGAGGATAGATCCAATGGAAAGATCCAATGCCACTCTTTAGGGTCAATATTAGGTCTTGCTGCTTTTCTGAGTGTACAAAACCACAGGGTGCCAGACAATGGGTTTGAGTTTAAACATGATTTGCAACTTTTCAGTTGAATGTCATTCTGGGTTTTATTCATAAAACTAGGAAGGGGGATGGTGACAGCTAAGTATTTTCAGCGAAATAGCTAAGTAACAGTTGTGCATTAATGGCCCATTAAGTACATTAAGTACAGTGTGCATTAAGTACAGTTTTCCTGCTTTGGCTTTTAAGGGACAATGAATGGTATTGATGGGGATCTTATAGTGTGTTATGGTATTGTGAATATTGGTTCACATGTCAGCTATACTAGGACATAGATTTTAGCAAGCTGCATTAAAAATGCACTACTGTAATCAACAGACATAGAAATAAAGCACAAAAAAAACTGTTACCACAACAGCAAAAACATTTACAGTACTGAAAAAGAGGATGCAGTTGCAGCTGACCTTAGAGAGCCGTTTTATTTCTCTCTTTGGTGAGGTCAGGGTGTGATATGGGGTGGGCATTCTATGTTTTGTTTTCTATGTTTCTTTATTTCTATGTTTCTATCATTGTCTCTGATTGGGAATCATACTTAGGCAGCCCTTTTTACCCTCGTCTCAGTGTGGGTAGTTGACTTTGTTAGTGGCACTATAGCCCTCTTAAGCTTCATGGTTGTGTTTATTTTTGTATTTTTTTTGTGACATTTTAAATAAAAAGTAATGTACTCCCACCACGCTGCACTTTGGTCCACTTCTTACGACGCCCGTGACAGCAATAACTAAGGTAGTCTTATGGAATTTTGCAATCAGGTGCAATTAATGCTTTGCCTGGCCAGCTCATAGATCTGTAGCTACACAGATAAAATACTATACTTCTACGTGAGCTAATGAATGCAGTTTCACATTGAGACAGAGTGAGAGCACTTATCGAGCGTTAGGCTCGGGCAGCTTAGCTTTCCTCGAAGACATGCTAAAGGAGTTTAAAGGACCAATGCAGCCGTTTAAAAAAAATCTCAATATCAAATCATTTCTGGGTAAATATTGAGGACCTCAATTCAAATGATCAAACTTTTTTTTTTTTAAATAGCTTCTTAGAAAAAAGTTATTTTCTCATGCAATAATTTTGCTTGGAGTGGTCTGATTGGGGAGGGGAAAACTGAAAAAGAACTGTTATTGGCAGAGAGGTTTGGAACTCTCATATTGGTCTATTAGCTAATTTACAGCCTGGTGATGTCACCAGGCAGGAAAAAACTCAATCCCACCATAACAGGCAGACATTTCAGGCAGTCTTTTCAAACAGCTCTTACACTAAAGGGCATTATCATTTTCACAATATTATTCCAACCTCATTGTGTAGAAATATGCAGTATATAACACATGATAATCACGTTATTGACTCCACTGGGCTTCTATTCACTTTTTGTACATTCACGTCTATCTCAAGTGAATGTACAACACAGAGAAGCTGTATATATATATATATATATACTGTATTTTATACCATCTATTGCATCTTGCCTATGCCGCTCGGTCATTGCTCATCATATATTTACATGTATATATTTATATATATATCCATTCCTTTACTTAGATTTGTGTGTATTAGGTAGTTGTTGTGGAATTGTTAGATTACTTGTTAGATATTGATGCACTGTCGGAACTAGAAGCACAAGCTTTTCGCTACACTCGCAATAACATCTGCTAACCATGTGTATGTGACCACAATTTGATTTGATATCAAACATGTGACAAACATTACAAAATGTACTGTTTCAAGTTAATTGTTTGGGTTAGTTGCTATGCTATCTTGTTAGACAGCAAGCCTATGTTACTAAGCATGCGTGAGAACATTCCGTTCCATAGCACATTGTGTGTGACTGCTAGCAATGGCCTCAGCCGTTAGTGTAAGTCAGTAACCAACATAGGTGTCAGGGCCTAGCTCTTGTCAAGTAGTAGGATGTCAGACCACTGTGAGATCTATAGAGACTTGGGGAGAGGCTGTGGTCGGTCATATGTCACTGGCCTTGGGGCAGTTGTCACCCTCACCGCTCCGTGGCGACACTTATGGCAGATGGCAGGGCAGGGAGCCAGACGGTGAGGTGAATACATACAGTCAAAGGGACTCTGATGGGAGACAACAGTAAATGGTGGCTGACAATGCTCAGCTGTCCCGGTCCATGTGTCTGTGCCTTTCCTCACTGTCCCGGTCCATGTGACTGTGCCTTTCCTCACTATCCCGGTCCATGTGACTGTGCCTTTCCTCACTATCCCGGTCCATGTGACTGTGCCTTTCCTCACTATCCCGGTCCATGTGACTGTGCCTTTCCTCATTGTCCCGGTCCATGTGTCTGTGCCTTTCCTCACTGCCATGGTCCATGTGACTGTGCCTTTCCTCACTGTCCCGGTCCATGTGACTGTGCCTTTCCTCACTATCCCGGTCCATGTGACTGTGCCTGTCCTCACTATCCCGGTCCATGTGGCTGTGCCTTTCCTCACTGTCCCGGTCCATGTGACTGTGCCTTTCCTCACTATCCCGGACCATGTGACTGTGCTTTTCCTCACTGTCCCGGACCATGTGACTGTGCCTTTCCTCACTGTCCCGGTCCATGTGACTGTGCCTTTCCTCACTGTCCCGGTCCATGTGACTGTGCCTTTCCTCACTGTCCCGGACCATGTGACTGTGCTTTTCCTCACTGTCCCGGACCATGTGACTGTGCCTTTCCTCACTGTCCCGGTCCATGTGACTGTGCCTTTCCTCACTATCCCGGTCCATGTGACTGTGCCTTTCCTCACTGTCCCGGTCCATGTGACTGTGCCTTTCCTCACTGTCCCGGACCATGTGACTGTGCCTTTCCTCACTGTCCCGGTCCATGTGACTGTGCCTTTCCTCACTGTCCCGGTCCATATGACTGTGCCTTTCCTCACTGTCCCGGTCCATGTGACTGTGCCTTTCCTCACTATCCCGGTCCATGTGACTGTGCCTTTCCTCACTGTCCCGGACCATGTGACTGTGCCTTTCCTCACTGTCCCAGTCCATGTGACTGTGCCTTTCCTCACTGTCCCGGTCCATGTGACTGTGCCTTTCCTCACTGTCCCGGTCCATGTGTCTGTGCCTTTCCTCACTGCTATGGTCCATGTGTCTGTGCCTTTCCTCACTGTCCCGGTCCATGTGACTGTGCCTTTCCTCACTATCCCGGTCCATGTGACTGTGCCTTTCCTCACTGTCCCGGTCCATGTGACTGTGCCTTTCCTCACTACCCTGTTCCATGTGACTGTGCCTTTCCTCACTGTCCCGGACCATGTGACTGTGCCTTTCCTCACTGTCCCAGTCCATGTGACTGTGCCTTTCCTCACTGTCCCGGTCCATGTGACTGTGCCTTTCCTCACTGTCCCGGTCCATGTGTCTGTGCCTTTCCTCACTGCTATGGTCCATGTGTCTGTGCCTTTCCTCACTGTCCCGGTCCATGTGACTGTGCCTTTCCTCACTATCCCGGTCCATGTGACTGTGCCTTTCCTCACTGTCCCGGTCCATGTGACTGTGCCTTTCCTCACTACCCTGTTCCATGTGACTGTGCCTTTCCTCACTGTCCCGGTCCATGTGACTGTGCCTTTCCTCACTACCCTGTTCCATGTGACTGTGCTTTTCCTCACTGCCATGGTCCATGTGACTGTGCCTTTCCTCACTGGTCTGTGTGACCGTGTGACAGTCCACTTTGTCCTGTTTCCTCTGAGGACAGAATGGAAGGAAAATAACATTCACTTTCCTCTCAAGCAATAATCGCATGTTCAGTTTGACCTAGTCCAAAGCATTTTTTTCAAGAGCGAAATGTTCTTTGTAGAGTATAAACTGATATGATACTTCTCTTGTTATATTTTCTCTCAGTGTTGATGGCTAGGGGTAAGAAGGACAACAAATGCTGTTTATAGTGAACCTTACTAAAAAGACAGCACTAATTCAGGAGGACACGTCATACTCTTCTGTACCTACCAGTCTTGATTTCAATATTAAATAAACCCACATTGGCATTTTGGGGTCAGTTAAATAGAACGTTTTATATTGCAATCTTAACTGTTAGATTTAACTTTGATGTTTTGTCCAAAATTATGTACAATAACTTCAGTGACGACTCTCGAAATACTGCACTGTGTGCAAGCACCCAACACAGGAATCCCAAAATGATACTAGTGCAATATTTATTTTAAACAAGAAATAATCTGTGTAAATCTCTACAGATCCTCTGAAACAGAACACACAAAACCCACAATTAACACGGCCAAACCAACTAACACGACCGATATAGATTTTTAACGACTGCCAGTCCATAAGTCCGTCAGTTCAACATTCCTCTCAATGAGGACAATCTGTCGCGACTGTTGAAGGAGGAGGACCAAGGTGCAGCGTGGTGAATGTACATATTCTTTATTTAAGATGACGCTGTCAAAAAACAATAAACACTACAAACAAACCGAGAAGCTAAAGGCTATGTGCCATAAACAAAGTCAACTTCCCACAAAGAAAGGAGGGAAAACGGGCTACCTAAGTATGGTTCCCAATCAGAGACAACGATAGACAGCTGTTCCTGATTGAGAACCATACCCAGCCAAAACATAGAAATACAAAAATCATAGATAACAAAACATAGAATGCACACCCCAAATCACACCCTGACCAAACCAAATAGAGACATAAAAAGGGTCTCCAAGGTCAGGGCGTGACACAATCGTTAATTACATGGCTCTCCTTCTTTCAGACAGGTTTTCTTGCAAAGAACTTCATAACAATGGTTACCTACAGTGTGACATAAAATTATTGCATTAGTTATTAACCAAGCCAATAGGGCACAGAGTGAAATACTCAAAGGTTTCTAGAAAAGGACCCGATGAGTTGATTAAGTTGATTAATTGCTTTGAGATCTCTCCTGGGCTCTTGGTTCCTGGAGCAAGAAATCACTTGAAAATAGGTCTAGAAGCCACCAGTCTGCAAAATTATTACATTGCTAATTACGGACTTGAAAATTCATATTTTTCCTATTACTTGAAAATGCTTGTTATTCTGACTTGAAAATTCTTATTCATTCCTGCAAAAAATCCTCTGCATTGTAGAGTATAGAGATACCAATAGTACCACTTTATATAAAACAAGAAACAATACCCTTCCTTGCTGTTTCCACAGTTCATGTAGAGGTAAGGACAACATTGCAACATGGGCTATGTTTGAACATGGGAGTTCTGTAGGTTGACCTCGATGAACAAAAAGCTTGCTCTACCACTAAGCAGGCTAAATGCATGATTTCCTTGAGGCAAAGGCTATGTTGCTAGTAGCCAAGTCAGGGAGACACTGACAGAGTGTCTCTGAAGGCCTCGCTCTCTCTCTCTCTCTTTTCCTCTCTCTCTTCGATAACCCAGATGTAGTGTGTTTGTCAGTTTAGCTCCTCGTGCTCAGCCAACGACACCAGGCAGGGATGTTTCTCTGCAGAGTTGTTATAGACAGCCAGACATCTCTGCAGAGCACAGTATGATATGATCATTAATTTCATACCAGACAATGGTTGTGAGATCGATATTGATTGAATACATGAACAAAAATGTACATCTCAAAAAGTGTATTCACTCAATGGATTTGGTTTTCTAACATAACAGATTTTCCAGAAGTCCTCATTGTAGAAGTCCTCATTGCAGTTATGTGTTTTTACCATCAAATACTATTTAACGTGGGATAATGCTTACAGAGAACTTACTCAAACAATACAATAACAATTAACACAAATATCTTTGTTGTATCACACTCTTTCAAAAGGCGTTTTTTTAAACTGTATTTAAAAAAAAAAATCTGCTTTGTTCCAGGGAAGTCTACGCTGATGGTGACAGGAGGGTGTACAGTTCTCCACAACAGATTCGGGCTGATCAGAGGAACACTTTCTCTGGGTCTGACAACACTTTGTCTGGGTCTGACTCTCTTCTCCAGGGGAAGGGGGGGGGGGGGGGTGTAGAGTGGGACACTCCACTCCCAGACACACTTGTTTGAAGTTGCAGGGGAAGCATCGAAACACACAGAAAGAGTGAATCAATGGAGGCATGATAATGAATTATTTCCTTGCTGGAGCAAGAGTTGGAGTGAGATATAAAAGAAGACAACATGCTGTGCAGCTAACAGCCGGGGGCCTCTGTGTGTGAATAATGGTGTGACGGTTCCCAAGGACTCCTGGCACAATTTGATGGTGGAAAAAGAAGGAGATGGCGAGGAGGATGGAAGAGTAGAAGATTCTGGGTGTTCAGGGGTTACAGATTTGTCCTGAGCCATTCCGCAGGACACGATGATACGCATCTCTCCGCTTAATTAGAGAAGAACTATTGAAGGGGTGAAATGAAAAGAGTTGAAATGAAAGAGAACGAGAGATGGGAGGATTATCCTCCAGTAATTATCATAGATATTAGATGGCTGGTAGCACAACGCCTCTCCAGTTAGAGTTCACCTTTTTAATGATCAAGTGACTCACTGATGATGTTGGAGATAGGAAATATTTGAATATTACATTAACTTAACTAAGTGTTTTTCTGTCAGATCTTGTATTACATTTCCCCCGGCTGGGCGTCTTTTATTCAAACTCAAGGATGGGACATTAGATTGGAGATTATTAAGACTTTGAGTGAACAGTGAGTTCTCATGTAGAAGAAAAGAAAGCCAAACATCCTCTCGGTGAACTCTGCTGGAAGTCCTTTTATTAGACAATTATTTTGGCTGGCAAACATGAATGATCTTCCAACATTTCCCTGTAATTGTTTGATCTGACAGCCAACTGCTGAAACACTAATGCATTACTTTTTGATCTCCTTTCTAGATGTATTTAGCTGTCTGTGTAAACAAGTGGATAATAATTCTGCCAGCCTAACAAGGATATGGATTTATTTGCATTATACAGCTCTGCAGTATCATTTTACATATGGTTGGATGTTTCTATTGTAAAAAGAAAAAACCCTGTGGTATTTTACAATGTTCAAGATGTTGGATCATATTTTCTGTTTGCCATTTTATATTTATTGAAGCTTCCTTCAGGTCTCCCTGTACGGACATCTTTAGTTCCTTTATCCAGACACCCATTGTACCTGTACAATGAAATGTGCGGTTTAGGCTCAAGTGTAACAGACAAGTTAATGAGCGTAAACACTTTCCTTCTGTACTGTCCTCCTCTTCTCTTCTCGTCTTCTCTATAGGGAGGGCTGCACTGTTAAGTGCCTCACGAAAGAGATTATTCCAAGATTACAGAGGCACCTACAGTTGCCATGGTGACTCGCTTCGCTTGTCTCAAGGTGGTATGCAGAACACTCGAATCCTCTGACTTCTCGTTGTCTGACCGTTGGCAGTATTTAAGGGGCTGCCTGTGGAAACTGTAAAACTGTGGACGTGTGGAGGAAGAGATGTGGTGACAGGACATTCTCTGTTTCTGTCACACATTATTAAGGGCTAACACAGCAAACCAACAGAACGTAATTACCTCAGCGCACAGCTGACACAATGAATGTGCCGGAAACCATAAAAATACTCTATTGGAAATTATCCGTGAAGGCCGTGGAGTCATAATGAGCCTTCAAATAAAACACCAATGTGGAACCGAGAGGAGCTGGAGCAGAGGAGAGGAGCCAACCTGGGAGGTAGACAGGTGGAATAGACCTTTAGTATAGCTATCTAAAGTCACTCTCTCCTATGCTTAGCTAATGATATTCCACTACTCACTGCAGGCTACAACTTCATGTGTGGTTATTTGTTGGACATAAAGATTGAGGTTGTCCACAGTTGCAATTTATAATGTACATGTAGGCTGTTTTTCACTAGCTGGGAAAGTTAGAGAGAGAAAACTATGAAAAATGTGCTGCGGACACTCTCTGGTGACGGAGAGAAGCTTTGTCTTTCTACGGGTGGGTTTAATTGACTGTGCCTTTGCTAATGTAGTTATTTTCATCCCTTGGAGAGCTGTGATCTTGTGATAAGCGTACCCTTCTGATGGCCTGTGTAATCTTCCCCTGTGGAGCATATAGATCACACACAGACAGGGGACTGGCGCGAGCCGCTCTTCCTGACCTTCACACAGACGGGACTGGCACGAGCCGCTCTTCCTGACCTTCACACAGACAGGGAACTGGCGCGAGCCGCTCTTCCTGACCTTCACACAGACAGGGGACTGGCGCGAACCGCTCTTCCAGACCTTCACACAGACAGGGGACTGGCGCGAGCCGCTCTTCCTGACCTTAACACAGACAGGGGACTGACGCGTGCCGCTCTTCCTGACCTTCACACAGACAGGGGACTGACATGTGCCGCTTTTCCTGAGCTTCACACAGACAGGGGACTGGCGCGTGCCACTTTTCCTGAGCTTCACACGGACAGGGGACTGGCACGAGCCGCTCTTCCTGACCTTCACACAGACAGGGGACTGACACGTGGCGCTTTTCCTGAGCTTCACACAGACAGGGGACTGACACGTGCCGCTTTTCCTGAGCTTCACACAGACAGGGGCCTGACACGTGCCGCTTTTCCTGAGCTTCACACAGACAGGGGACTGACACGTGCCGCTTTTCCTGAGTTTCACACAGACAGGGGACTGGCGCGAGCCGCTCTTCCTGACCTTCACACAGACAGGGGACTGACACGTGGCGCTTTTCCTGAGCTTCACACAGACAGGGGACTGACGCGTACCGCTCTTCCTGAATTTCACACAGAATTTCACACAGAGGCCATTCCCCCCCACTGCAAACCCGCCCCTCAGCACATTCCATCATCGCGCGCACACACACACACACACACACACACACACACACACACACACACACACACACACACACACACACTTTCCAACCAATTACACTTGTCTCCCCTTCTTTTCCCTATTTTTCCTCTCACCTCCTCCCCCTGACCCTTCTCTCCTCCTCCCCCTAACCCATGTCTTGTCCTTCCCACGATCCCTATCTCCTCCTCCCCATGACCCCTGCCACCTCTTCCCCCTGATCCCTTTCTCCTCCTTCCCCTGATCCCTGTCTCCTCCTCCCCCTGATCCCTATCTCCTCCTCCCCCTGACCCCTCGCTCCTCCTCCTCCTGACCCTTATCTCCCCCTCCCCCTGACTCCTCCTCCCCCTCCCCCTGACCCCTCTCGCCTCCTCCTGCTCCTGACCCCTCTCTCCTCCTCCTCTTGACCCCTCTCTCCTCCTCCTCCTGAACCCTCTCTCCTCCTCCCCCTGACTCCTATCTCCTCCTCCCCCTGACTCCTCCCCCTCCCCCTGACCCCACTCCCCTCCTCCTGCTCCTGACCCCTCTCTCCTCCTCCTCCTGATCCCTCTCTCCTCCTCCTTCTGACCCCTCTCTCCTCCTAGTCCTCCTCCTGACCCCTCTCTCCTCCTTCCCCTGACTCCTATCTCCCCTATCTCCTCCACGACACTCTGTTTCAGCCACTTGATTAATTAAGCAGATCTGCTGACGGTGCCAGCCAGCGCAGCTCGGCATGTCCTTATAATTCCATTATTAACGGCAACCATGAAAAACAAATAGACTCCCAGCGAAGGGAGCTCTGAGCACAATGCCTCTAACTCCAGCATTCCCTCTCCTCCCTCGTATTGCATCGTTCTTCCTCTCCTCTCCTTTCCTCTACTCCCTTCTCTTCTCCGGCCGTGACCCCACTCTCCGACGAAGTCTCAGGAGGAGTTGGGATATGCAAAAAAAACATCTAATTGATACAAGTGTGAAATAGGACAAATATAACCACCCACAATAGAGAAATACTGTACGCACATACAGTGTGTAAGAGTCAGTGTACATTTATCTCAGCTCCACCACAGGCACTGCGGCTATTCGACGACCATCACTTATTCTGATTTGTAAAGAACAAGAGGTCTCTCCTTCTTTTGGCTGAGACAAGCTCTCAAACTTTCCATCATTTATGAACTCACTGCCTTCCTGAAGACAAACAATGTATACGAAATGCTTCAGTCGGGTTTTAGACTCCCATCAAAGCACTGAGACTGCACTTGTGAAGGTGGTAAATGACCTTTAAATGGCATCAGACCGAGGCTCTGCATCTGTCCACTTGCTCCTACACCTTAGTGCTGCTTTTGATACCATCGATCACCACATTCTTTTGGAGAGATTGGTCAACACGGACAAGTTCTGTGAAGGACCTCAGCGTTACCCTGGACCGTGATCTCTCTTTTGACGAACACATCAAGACTGTTTCAAGGACAGCTTTTTCCCATCTACGTAACATTGCAAAAATCATAAACCTTCTGTCCAAATATTATGCAGAACAATGCTCTACTTTCCGGCTACCTGGATAAAGCACTAAATAAACTTCAATTAGTGCTAAATACGGCTGCTAGAATCCTGACTAGAACCAAAAAATGTGATCATAATACTCCAGTGCTAGCCTCTCTACACTGGCTTCCTGTCAAGGCAAGGGCTGATTTCAAGGTTTTACTTGTTTTACCGACAAAGCATTACATGGGCTTGCTCCTACCTATCTCTCTGATTTGAACCTGCCGTACATACCTACACATACGCTACGGTCACAAGACGCAGGCCTCCTAATTGGCCCTAGAATTTCTAAGCAAACAGCTGAAGGCAGGGCTTTCTCCTATTCCATTTTTATGGAATGGTCTGCCTACCCATGTGAGAGACGCAAACTCGGTCTCAACCTTTAAGTCTTTACTGAAGACTCATCTCTTCAGTGGGTCATATGATTGAAGGTGAAGGTGAACGGAAAGGTTCAGGAGCAACGAACCACCCTTGCTGTCTCTGCCTGGCCGGTTCCCGTCTTTCCACTGGGATTCTCTGCCTCTAACCCTATTACAGGGGCTGAGTCACTGGCCTACTGGTGCTCTTTCATGCCGTCCCTAGGAGGGGTGTGTCACTTGAGTGGGTTGAGTAATTGATGTGATCTTCCTGTCTGGGTTGGCGCCCCCCCTTGGGTTGTGCCGTGGCGGAGATCTTTCTGGGCTATACTCGGCCTTGTCTCAGGATGGAACGTTTGTGGTTGAAGATATCCCTCTAGTGGTATGGGGGCTGTGCTTTGGCAAAGTGGGTGGGGTTATATCCTTCCAGTTTGGCCCTGTCCGGGGGTATCATCAGATGGGGCCACAGTGTCTCCTGACCCCTCCTGTCTCAGCCTCCAGTATTTATGCTGCAGTAGTTTATGTGTCGGGGGGCTAGGGTCAGTTTGTTATATCTGGAGTACTTCTCCTGTCTTATCCGGTGTCCTGTGTGAATTTAAGTATGCTCTCTCTAATTCTCTCTTTCTCTCTTTCTTTCTCTATCTCGGAGGACCTGAGCCCTTGGACCATGCCTCAGTACCTGGCATGATGACTCCTTGCTGTCCCCAGTCCACTTGGCCGTGCTGTTGTTCCAGTTTCAACTGTTCTGCCTGCGGCTATGGAATCCTGACCAGGTAGCACCGGATGTGCTACCTGTCCCAGACCTATTATTTGACCATGCTGGTCATTTATGAACATTTGAACATCTTGGCCATGTTCTGTTATAATCTCCACCCGGCACAGCCTGAAGAGGACTGGCCACCCCTCATAGCCTGGTTCCTCTCTAGGTCTCTTCCTATGTTTTGGCCTTTCTAGGGAGTTTTTCCAAGCCAACGTGCTTCGACACCTGCATTGCTTGCTGTTTGGGGTTTTAGGCTGGGTTTCTGTACAGCACTTTGAGATATCAGCTGATGTACGAAGGGCTATATAAATAATTTTGATTTGATTTGATGAATGCTACTATTTGTTAAATACTCATTGGGCCAAAATTCAAGCAGATATTTTTCTGACTGAAAAATGGTCTGTGATTATAAATGTACAGTTATATCACGAAGGGAATTGGACATTTATTCACAACCCTCCTGACAGACCAGAGCAAAGACTAAAGCAACAGGATGCTGGAAACAGAAGAAAATAAACAACAATGCTATGCTGAACTGTCAGATGCCTAAGTAGACAAAGTAGATCAATGCAAATACCATCACTTCTTGAGGGGGGTTTCTAAAGCCAGATACCATCACTTCCTGAGGCAGGTTTCTAAAGCCAAATACCATGACTTCCTGAGGGGGGTTTCTAAAGCCAAATACAATCACTTCCTGAGGGGGATTCTAAAGCCAAATACCATGACTTCCTGAGGGGGGATTCTAAAGCCAGATACCATCACTTCCTGAGGCAGGTTTCTAAAGCCAAATACCATGACTTCCTGAGGGGGGGTTCTAAAGCCAAATACAATCACGTCCTCAGGGGGATTCTAAAGCCAAATACCATGACTT
The DNA here is from genome assembly GCF_013265735.2 of Oncorhynchus mykiss. Taxonomy (NCBI): domain Eukaryota; kingdom Metazoa; phylum Chordata; class Actinopteri; order Salmoniformes; family Salmonidae; genus Oncorhynchus; species Oncorhynchus mykiss. Next base: position 14,624,250 of record NC_048574.1, read on the forward strand.
CCTGAGGGGGGATTCTAAAGCCAAATACCATGACTTCCTGAGGAGGATTCTAAAGCCAAATACCATGACTTCCTGAGGGGGGATTCTAAATCCAAATACAATCACTTCCTGAGGGGGATTCTAAAGCCAAATACCATGACTTCCTGAGGGGGGATTCTAAAGCCAAATACCATGACTTCCTGAGGGGGGATTCTAAATCCAAATACCATCACTACCTGAGGGGGGTTTCTAAAGCCAAATACCATCACTTCCTGGGGGGGGTTTCTAAAGCCAAATACCATCACTTCCTGGGGGGGGGGGGGGGGTTCTAAAGTCAAATACCATTACTTCCTGATTGGGGTTTCTAAAGCCAAATACCATCAGTTCTTGAGGTGGGTTTCTAAAGTCAAATACCATCACTTCCTGAGGGAGGTTTCTAAAGCCAGATACCATCACTACCTGAGGGGGATTCTAAAGCCAAATACCATCAGTTCTTGAGGTGGGTTTCTAAAGTCAAATACCATCACTTCCTGAGGGAGGTTTCTAAAGCCAGATACCATCACTACCTGAGGGGTGTTTCTAAAGCCAAATACCATCACTACCTGAGAGGGGCTTCTAAAGCCAAATACCATCACTTGCTGAGTGGTGTTTCTAAAGCAAAATACCCTCACTTGCTGAGGGGGGGTTTCTAAAGCCAGAAACCATCACTTCCTGAGGGGGGTTTCTAAAGCCAGATACCATCACTTCCTGATTTGTGTTTCTAAAGCCAGATAACATCACTTCCTGATTGGGGTTTCTAAAGCCAAATACCATCACTTCCTCAGAGGAGTTTCTAAAGCCAAAGTGAACTCCAACTTTGGAATGAAATTTGTCTGCCTGTTATGGAACAGAAGCCTCTCCCTACACAACAGCATCTTACCAGTGAATGTCGTTGTCCAGTATATCTACCAAGCATGGCATACACAGGGAGAGCTTGTGTGGAAACACCTGAGCTAACCTGGCATCTCAACTTCATTTCCCTTTCACAAGGGAGAACAACTCATCGCAGGAATATCCATCCATAGAATATAAACCATAACACAAGATGAGCCTCTTCTTAATAAATATACCCACTCCTTGTTTTAGTCACACGTAACACATCAGCCTTGAACAATGTCTGATCAATGACATGTTTTATTAGTCCCAACCCTCTCCTTCATCCCCCTGTTAGACATCAGTTATACCCTCCTCCAAACAGACCCACCGCCAGCCATGCTCACAGCCCATCTGGAGGCTGAAAGCAAAGTAACGGTATAATGACAACAATGATTACACTAAAACCCAATTATTACTACTGTATGGTTAATGACTGTTGAGGCTTAATGGACCTGTGTTTTTTGCGAAAGCCTTCAAAATTGTCCCACACCATCTACTGCTAACAGCCTGTTTATCGGCTTTGTCCAATTGGGTGGACCGTCCTTTTCGGTCTGGGCTATCCATTTTGGGGCTCGGATCGCATATCTGGTTTCTAATCATACTGGCTGAAATGTATGGGGGAGAGATGTTAGGTGGTGTAGAGATGGCCTCTCAGAGGTAACGCAACTCCAGTCATAGGGTGGTTTTGTCATCCTCTGTTCCAGCCCAAATCCAAACTGCCATTATTGTCTGTGTGATTAGGCTTTATTAGTCCTGATAACCAGGTGCTCTCAGCCACAGCTCAGCACAGCTCAGAGGCCAATAATGAGACCTGGCTTGGCGAACAAGGCAGAGGATTGCCAGATTGTTGCGTAGCCTGAGCCAGGTTTATCTGGTCTGATCCGGTCTTATCCTGATGAGGTGGCCTGAGAGAGGGGAAAAGAGAAAGAGAGAGAAAGAGAGCGAGATAGATAGATTGAGAGGGAGAGAGAAGTGGATTTAAAGCTGGACTTACGAAAAGCAGTGTAGAACTCGTGCAGAGTGAGGTGTCCGTCGTTGTTGTAATCATCGTAGCGGAGCAGGTCCTGCATGGTACACTCCAGCAGACTGTCCTCCAGGTGCTCCTTCATAGAGATCTGGACAGGAGGATGGAAACCATAGACTGTATTACAATGATTATATTCCATGATTCACATTCTAGTTCTGGATATAAACCATGGGACCAAGTCGCATATAACAACTGTCTTCCTTTATTCCCTTAGCGGTCTTCCTTCTTCTCTTAACCTTTATTTTAGCCTTGTTCTATGTTTAATTCCTTTGGGAAAAGAACAGGTGCAAACTATGCACTTGGTGAGTCTTAAATCTGGCCCCATTCTGTACCATCTATAGAGGGAGGAAGAACCTGTGTGCAGAGCAAGTGAAATACTGCTTTACACACTGAGAGAACTGATGATGACATTTAGTGACATTTCTTTTTATTTCTTTCATTTCTCTGATCTTGGATGGATATCTTCCTAAAACAGAATTTATAAATGTTAAAAATTGAAATGTCTCTTGGCTATGTGTCAAGATTAATAACTGCCAACCATGATTTGATCAGATCTTCAATCAGATCTTTAAAAATGCTGAGATGCGAGAAACAGTTCTTAATGTATTCCACGTCGATCCTGTCTCCTCAAAGTATAAAAGTGCCAAGAATGTGTCCCAAATGGCACTCTGTTCCCTACATAGATCAAAACTATTGCACTATTATATAGGGAATAGGGTGCCAATTGGGAGGCAGGCAGTCTTTTTTTTTTGTTTAATGGGACATAAAGTGATTTTTTAAATAGATCACAAACCTACACATCACTTTAGTATAGAAAGTCACACATTTAATAAAACTATCCTAATTTTCCAATTCAATTTTATAATTAGCAGTTGCTCACCCACGTGTTAAAGCAAAGTTGTTATTCTAAGCTTTTCCGTTTTGTTCAATATAGTATATACAGTGCATTTGAAAAGTATTCAGACCCCTTGACAGTTTTCACATTTTGTTACGTTATAGCCTTATTATAAAAATTATTAAAAAAACATTTTCTCTCATCAATCTACCTTATATCAATACCTTATAATGACTAAGCGAAAACAGGTTTTTAGAAATGTTTGCAAATGTATTAAATATAAAAAAAACAGAAATACCTTATTTACATAAGTATTCAGACCCTTTGCTATGAGACCCAAAATTGAGCTCAGGTGCATCCTGTTTCAATTGATCATCCTTGAGATATTTCTATAACTTGATAGAGTCCACCTGTGGTAAATTCCATTGATTGGACATGATTTGGAAAGGCACACACCTGTCTATATAAGATCCCATTGTTGACAGTGCATGTCAGAGCAAAAACAAAGCAATGAGGTTGAAGGAATTGTCCGTAGAGTTCCGAGACAGGATTGTGTCGAGGCACAGATCTGGGGAAGGGTACCAAAAAATGTTTGCAGCATTGAAAGTCCCCAAGAACACAGTGGCCTCAATCATTCTTAAATGGAAGAGGTTTGGAACCAATAACTGAGAAATTGGGGGAGAAGGGACTTGGTCAGGGCTCTCTGACACACCTATAGAGTTCCTCTGTTGAGATGGGAGAACCTTCCGGAAGGCCAACCATCTCTGCAGCACTCCACCAATCAGGCCTTTATAGTAGAGTGGCCAGACGGAAGCCAGTAATCAGTAAAAGGCACATGACAGCCCACTTGGAGGTTGCTAAAAGGCACCTAAAGAAATCTTAGACCATGAGAAGTGAGATTCTCTGGTCTGATGAAACCAATATTGAACTCTTTGGACTGAATGCCAAGCGTCACATCTGGATGAAACCTGGCACCATCCCTATGGTGAAGCATGGTGGTGGCAGCGTCATGCTGTGGGGATGTTTTTCAGCGCCAGGGACTGGGAGACTAGTCAGGATCAAGGGAAAGATGAACGGAGCAAAGTACAGAGAGATCCTTGATGAAGACCTGCTCCAGAGCGCTCAGGACCTCAGACTGGGGCAAAGGTTAATCTTCCAACAGGACATTGACCCTAAGCACACAGCCAAGACAAAGCAGGAGTGGCTTCGGGACACTTGAGTGTCTTCGGGACACGTCTCTGAATGTCCTTGAGTGGCCCAGAGCCCTGACTTGAACCTGATCTAACATTTTTGGAGAAACTTGAAAATGTGCAGCGACGCTCCCCATCCAACCTGACAGAGCTTGAGAGGATCTGCAGAGAAGAATGGGAGAAATTCCCCAAATATACTGTAGGTGTGCCAAGCTTGTAGTGTCATACTCAAGAAAAATCTAGGTTGTAATCGCTGCCAAAGGTGCTTCAACAAAGTACTGAGTAAAGGGTCTAAAGACTTATGTAAATGTGATATTTCGGTTTTGTATTTTTAATAAATTAGCAAAAATGTCTATAAACATGTTTTTGCTATGTAATTATGGGGTGTTGTGTGTAGATTGGTGAGAGAAAAAAAGAATTGCATACATTTTAGAATAAAGCTGTAACATAACAAAATGTGTAAAAACTGAAGTGGTCTGAATATTTTCTGAATGCACCGTAGGCTATGATCACCTACAGATCACCTACTCATTGGTCTAAAACATTTCCACAGGTCACAATTTTAATTATACCATTATCATTTTGTAATTAATTTTGAACGATAGCATTGTGTTGAGAGAGAACAAGAGGTTCACCCTAACCTTTCTCAAAGAAAGGTAATTAACCAACTCTAACTTTGTTTCATTAAGTAGGCTGAACTGGTCCCATTGGGCCCTGGTCAAAAGTAGGGAATAGTAGAAGTACTAATCACCCATGGGTGGAGATTCATCCAAAAACACCAGTCAGTGTGGCCCTGATGATTATGCCCACCGTAATCTAATTCTCTGAGAAGTACACACCTGTGCCAACTCGTCACTGCCCAGACGGCCGTCCCGGTCCACGTCCAGGTACTTAAACATGGTGTCCACCAGGGCTCTCTTCTGGTCCATGTCTCTCAACGTGTTCCTGTCCCCGCCGGTTAGGCCTTTAGGCTGCATATCCAGCAGCATACTCTTCAGCTTGTTGTACTCCGCCATGGTGCACGTGTCCCCTATAAAAACACAACACAGACTTTCAATTAACCTCATTAGGTTACAATGACCTTACTGCTGCAAGACTAATTGACTTTGGAGGATGGTTAAGTGTGTAAGAGTGAGTGTATTAAATGTGTGTGTGTGTGTGTGTGTGTGTGTGTGTGTGTGTGTGTGTGTGTGTGTGTGTGTGTGTGTGTGTGTGTGTATGTGTGTATGTGTGTGTGTGTGTAAGCTTGCTTCTGTACGAGCTGCAGTGTGCCTGTGTATCTGCGTGCATAATATGTTTGCAGGGGGTCCAGTTAATTATATTTAATCTTCCAATCCACATGAAAAAAAAAGGTAAACAGTCTCGTTGAAATACTTTGGATGGTTTTGTCCTATTTCACTTGCTGAGGGATTAACACCCATGTTTCAAACACAGCATCAAATCCTGCCTGGTTTGTTTCCTAGCCCCCTGATGAATATGTACAGAGGAATGGAGGAGCCTAGATTAATCAAGTGAGGCTGAGAGTGTGTTTATTTCTTACTTAAAGTTATGCAAACACAGGCCACCCACTGCGTGCCTCTTTAGGACTTAATATGAATGGAGAGCATCGCTCGGATCCCCCTTCCCTCCTCTTCCCTCCATCAACTTAGTCCTTCCCTCCTCCAACTCAGCTGCCTGTGATAGTTGACAGGAGGTTGGAGAGGTGCCTGTGCATCTCTGCCAAGTGATGAGCGCACAAAATATTAAAAGCTCATTGATATGAAGTCATTAGAAAATGTCCCCTGATCGCTGCAAAGAGCCATACCCTTTCCGGCGAGGACAAGAGATGGATTGCAATGCCTAACTCAGATTATAAACTGGGTGGTTCGAGCCCTGAATGCTGAATGGCTGACATCTGTGGTATATCAGACCATATACCACGGGTATGACAAAACATTTATTCTTACTGCTCTAATTACGTTTGTAATCAGTTAATAATAGCAATAAGGCACCTCAGGGGTTTGTGATTCATGGCCAGTATACCATGGCTAAGGGTTGTGTCAAGGCACTCCGCGTTGTCTAAGAACAGCCCTTAGCCGTGGTATATTGCCATATACCAAACCCCCTCTGGCCTTATTGCTTAAGTAGACTTCAACATCAATTAATGACGTCCAGAGCGTCCAGCCTGCAGGCCCCCTGGTTCCCCCACAGCAGTACTGATTCCCCAACATCATATCTGTTAACCTTCCTGTCACTCCTACAAGCTCATCCAGAGTTCTGTTAAAGGGACAATCAGCAGTTGCTACATCCATTTTTGGACTTAGATTAATGATATGATTCTTGAAGATTATAACTTATAAATGCCTCATGAGCTTAGTTTAACTGTCGTATCCTATCAGAACCTAAAATATAAGCTTGCTTTACTTCAATGTTTGTAAACAAACACTATATATCCTCAAAACATGGTTAAAACTATACTTTTTATATCATTGATGGTCAGTCCTTGCATCCATTATCCTGTCTATGAATTTGAGAGCGATTACATTTCTCCAGCCTTATCCGGCAGCTTTTTACCAGCAACTACCAATTGCCGCTTTAAGCTCTAGAAAGAAGAAATGTCTCCTACATTGCTTTTTGGTGACACACAGAGGCCTGATGACTAAATTATGTTCCTTTCTTCTTCAGGACATGACCGAACCCAACAAACCAGACCTTTACGGGCACTATTTTGCCTACCCTGTATTGTCTGTTTGAGCGAAACTTGTGCCGTTGAAAAGACCCGCCGCTGGCACTGCTCTGGTGCTATCCATTAGCATGACATGGGGTCATTTCAATGCACCAGCCCTTTCTCTTCTCCTGCATTCAGTGGCTGATCAATCACTGATGAACCTGCCAGGAAGATGGGGAGGGATTCTATTTTCAAGTTTTCAAATCCGGTAATGAAATACATCTATCAAGGTGGCGGTGTGAGGAGAAAGGTCAATGGTGATACGGGATAAGTTGTTATGACACGCCATTAATCCAGGATCCTCAATTATCTCCTCGCTTTTTTCGGGGAATAGATCTCATGACCTTTCACAGACAACCGGGCCATCTGCAGCGGTCCACGGCATCCAAGAGGCAATCATGTCAAGGTCTCGGCTAAATCCCTGTTCAACGTTATTCCTTCTGGGGGGATGGAATGTGCCATGGAACAGACACCAGGGATCATCACATATTCAGTCATCATCGCTGCTTTCAAAGGAAATGAAAATCAAGGACTGCAAACCAGCGATTTACATTGTTTTCTTTATCCATTTGTTGAGATGAATGTCCTTATTTTCCCCAGTGATTCTCAGTGATGTCCTCTGCCTGTCCTAGCAATAAGTTTCTCATTCTGCTGAACCCAGCAGCTAAGGAATCAGACTATCTTACAGTATATCCTCCTGTCGCTGAAGTTGTACTGTACTTGGGGCTGAAATTCACTTTACTGCCTGGTTGAAATGTTAGCTGCTTAAGTGAGCGATCCGAACCTGATGTCAATGTCCAGGAGACAACACCCAGTGCAATTCTGCTGTTCAACCGAGAACAACCTCAGAGCTCCCTTTTTCTAATGTCAGGAAGAGGAAGAACAAGAAACTAGCCACCATGCTGCTACAGGGACAATGTGTGAACTGGTCAATTACATTTACAAGGATAAATTAGAATATATAGCGCAGATACACTGAACAAAAGAAGAGAGTATCTAATCGAGCTATTAAAAATGACAAAAATAATATAATTCAATTGAAAGAGTAGGTGTCTGAAGGCCTCCTTATATCTGTTCTGATTCGGAAGTATCAGACACAAACGAGTAAAAGCATATTCTAATACATCAGCCGATGGAACCTTACTACAATGCCTCAAGGGCGTGAGTAGTGCTCCTGTTTGATTTATGATAGCTTGACCTCCATGGGCTGAGATGATTGGGTTATTTATCGCCATGCCGTCTGTGTCCTGCTAACGCAGAAAGATTGACTTCCCTCTTGGGTAATTATGGAGATGATAGATAGATAGATACTTTCCTCACTCCACTTGAGCGACATCAGGTCGGAAGTCATCGTCTTCGTCCCAAATAGCATCCTAGTCCTTGTGTGGTGCACCACTTTTGACCAGAGTTCTATGGGCCCTGGTCAAAAGTAATCCACTAAATAGGAAATAAGGTGCCATTTGGGATGCAGACGGTGAATCAATGCCTGGTCAGGGGTCCTTTGAGAGTTATATGTTGCATGGACATTGCCCTCTTTGAGACATGAGCCAATTAAATACTTGCCCGTTTAACTTAGACATAAGTTCTCACAGGGATAGCCTATAACTATCGCCCAAAGCCAACTAAAGTAGCCTGCGATGCAGCATCTAACGGCAGCCACATACTGTACTGTAATAGAGAAAACCTGACTTCTGTCTCAATCTGCCAGGGTAAATAAAGCACATGTAGTCAAAAGACAAATTAACAACACAGAGACCACTTAAAAAACCCATCTCTCTTTTCAACCCAACTCAACAAATACATCATCTATGCTGTCACAAATCTGGAAGAATGTGACTGTAGTGAAACGGGAATGTTTGCCATAAGAGCTCTGCCTAGGGAAAACTATAGCTTTTGTATTGTGGCAATTGTGACAACAATCTGTGTTTATTACAAGAACAAGCCAGAAGGAATGGCAAGCTACATAAGAGAAACAATCAATGTTCCAAGCACGTCTTGAGATCCCAGTCTTCATATTATTTAAGTGGTGGATGTGGCATGGTGTCATGCATTAAGTATTGCCATTGACAGAATGCCTCAGAATGTACCTAGCCCAATAACTCAACCATATAAAGCCTATATTCTCCATTTTTCACCAGCTAATAGATGTTTACTTCTATTGGTGTTTCTTGAATGGACCCATGCTCTGAAAAATCAATCAACTCCCAATAGCAATGCCATCTTGGGTAGCAAGATGCCCAGCAACTCTCAACTTGGACAGTTTAATCTATAGTGATAGCTCAGGGATAGTATATCATATTATATTGTTTTTAGATCAGTGCCAAGGATTCTGAGGACAGTAGTTTAACAGCCATTGAGAAGTAATCTCAATCGTTCTCCCAACATTTTTGTCATGTCTCACATTTCCAAATGATGCCATTAGATTAGCTGAGTAAAGACATCCAGTCTCCCCCATATGTACTGCAGTCAGGAGGTGTGTGTGCTTGGCAAACATTATCTGACTTACTGCACCTTGGGACAGGCTAAATGAGAACTCGTTGCAACATGAGAGGTATTGGCAAAGCAGTGAAGGAGAAATACTGTAGGAGGACTGCTATGGAAACCTTCCGTGCTCAAACCACACATCAGTACTATATATGCTAGCTGCACCTCCCTCTCTATCTCTGCATTCTCCCAGTTTTAAAGTATATGTGTATATACTATTTTGTGGAGTAACAGACCTGTTAAACTTCCAAGATCAAAACACACCTTTGGAGATATAAAACAGGAATATCCTGAATTGGGATCATCTAAAATGTGTGGAAAAACTATCATTTCCCACTGGGCACATCATGTGATTTCAACATAGATAATTAGGTAATATTTGGTTGAGACGTTGATCAATGAGATTACCACCTATATTCACCCACTCAAAAAGACAGCAAAAAGTTAGTTGAATTTCCAATGTGTTATCACTATGCTTTCAACCTTCCAAAAGCACAACCAAATTCCAATGGCAAAACAATGTCAGATATTTGGTTAAATTGTTAATCCAAATGTCTATCACTGAGCTTTAACCATGTAAAAGCAAAACAAAGTTCAAATAGGAATACAATTTTAGATATTTTGTTTATTTATACTAGGATTCTCCAACCCTGTTCCTGAAGAGCTACCCTCCTGTAGGTTTTCGCTCCAACCCTTGTTGCAACTTAACCTGATTTAACTAAACAAAATAAACACAAACTTTAAATGCACTTCGAATAAACTTTGATTTGATTTAGGCCTATTCTTTAACTTTGGTTGAGATGGAGATGTAAACCCAACATTCATTTGCAGACTACCTGGAATTAAAGCCAGACTAAGTCAGTGGTACAGTTGGAACTATCCAAACAGAAGATACATCTCCTTCAAATGTTGATATTTGGTTGCGTTAATAACCAAACACAATTCAATATCCCTTTTGAAATATAATAAATAGCCTATTAATGTGTGACCAAGTTAACAAATGATCGGTTGGATTCACATCTCCAACTAATCCAAAAATAAAAGTTAAAGAATGGGACCCCACTGGGAACACACTGGTTGAATCAACGTTGTTTCCACATAATTTCAACAAAATTACATTGAACCAACTTGGAATAGACGTGGAATTGTCATATGTGCTCAGTGGGACACATTATTGTTACTATTTTCCAACAGGGCAGAAAAGTACTGTAATCAAACTATACAACACCTTTTTCTGCTCTACAATAAAGTATGGTCTAGGACGAGTGTTCATGATGTCCTGCAGTGTATTGTGTATTATTGTGTAATAAACAGTCAGGTGACTTTCACAGTCATCTCTTCTATTGTGGCTCCTACACTTTTACCAATGTGTTTCTCAACCACCCAGTCAAATCACCAACCCAATCAAAGCCACAAATAAGAGTTAGAGAGTTGCACTTGCCGTCGCGACATAATAGATTGTTAAAGAGAATAATTGTGAAGCTAGCGCTCAGCTAACAGATTAGGAGTACAAGTGTAGGACGTTGATGACATTTTTAGCATACATTTCTCTGACCACACCTGCAGTGTAAACTACAGTAATATCCTGGCTTGTCCTGGCTGTTGGCTGAGCTAGGGCTGCAGACTGCCGCCTCAGAGGAACAGAGGGTTTAAATTACCTGGCTAGCTGCTGGGAACAGCAGCCTCAGTGACCCCCATCCACACTGAGGCCCAGAGACCAATCACAAACAGCCATCATTAGCCTGCTCCGTCACACTGGTGACCTTGTATGTACCTTTCAGATGCTTGAAAAGGAGATGGAGAAACTACTTCAGAAAGGTACATAAACTGTGCTGTGTGCAATGTTGCTACTGTAAGTTGTACGAGTGTTAATCATTATTTTTTTTTATTTGTCTGCAAACATAGCAACAAGATGAAACATACATAATTAACTGTACAGGAGCTCATCAACTTTTGCCTGGTTGCTTAGACTTAATTAATCACTGTACAGCAGGAAGAGAGAGGCAATTAACTATATAAGGGGCATTTACAGTAATTGGATGATAGAGTTCAACTTTTGAGAGCAGAACTATGATGACAAAAGACTTTTAGAATACTTTCAATAAATGTATAATTAAAAATGACAGCTAAAACTACCAAAACTACTCTTCAGCTGTTGATGGACAATGGGTTGCTGTCTCTGAAGTACATATGTACAGATGTAGGATCTTAATTTGAGCCAGTTTTCTACAGTAGGGAAATGATCCTGCAGTAACAGGAAATGTTAATTATTATGTGGATTATAATCCATGAATTGTTTTTGTAAGTGAACATTTCAAAGTGGAAATTAAAAACTTCAGAAGCCTTTTTACACCTCACATATACTACACGTTTTATATTTCCTGCATTGTAGGAAAGTTTTCCTGCAACAGGGTGATCGAATTAAGATCCTACATCTGTAGTATGAGCAGATACCTGACTAGGGAAAAGCATTACATTCATTTACAATGCAGTGGAATAGCAAAAGTCAAAGAAAAAAAAGAAAAAAAGAAAGGTGAAAGAAAGTATGAGAGGAACAGCCCTTTCAGATGAACAGCCCTTTCATTCTCTCATGACTTCCATAGTCAGAAAGAGAAAGAGAAATGCAATATCTTCCTTTCATCTCAGAGTTTTATCTTTCATCTACCTTACATTTAATCTTTGACTGGTTGCCTTCTAATGAGTTTTCACTGCTGCACTATTTTGTGTTGGAACTCCACGACAGAGAATACATTTTTCTTATGTAAATGTGGCAGCTTCAACAACTAAGTAACTACCCTCCTGCTCTGAATGTGCAAAGATGACACTGAAATGCAATATCATTATCAGTTATATGAGATACATTTCGACACGGCTCTTTAAAAAAAAAAGTGTGAGGTACTGTTTAAAAACACTTCACAAAATGTAGATTTGTACTTTTTACAGATGCTTAGATAACAGAAGACTCACATTTCCATATATTTTAGGAAAGGTAGATACAGAGAATGGTGGGAAGTAATTGTCATAGCCTCCATTCTTTACTTGAGTGAATAAATTAAGTTAAGTATGCTTTGTTTAAAACACATTTTGGCTTTATTCAATTCAATCAAGTAGAGGCCCATTTGATTGTTGCGGGATAGTTCAAGCTTCATGTTCGTAACTCGTATTATGATTCAGCTCTAGGTTGGTTTGTTTCATTTCTTTTCAAACGAAGGCTAAGTAGTTTGCTGTTTGATTTCCATGTCTCAATCTCCATAACTACACAATTATTGTAACTTTAAACCAAGCTAATTTAAATGTGTGCTTATGAAAAGTGGGAATGACTGTGTATACATGTTTCTCTTTTGCAGATCTATGCAATCATTGTTGTTCTAATTTACAGATAAACAATTACAGTGTGATAATGTGTGCTGCTTAACCACACTAACTTGAATGTTTGGTAGCAACTCTCAGAAAAGTACAACTCACAAAAAAACATTTCACAAAAAACATTTCAACCTAGTTAAATCGTGTTCTAAAATGCATGCTCTTCACTTCCTGAAATGACCATACAGTAGTTACCAAATCCAGACACCTCCAAGTGCTATGTGTGTTTTCAGTGACCACCAGAGCTTCCATTAGACAGAAACATCTGCCAGTAAACACCAACTCCCGCTGGTGGCATGGACTTCGCTATTGACCCATGAAACCATTACTCTCTGATGCAACCTTCAAGGGCAATTTTAGAATAAGCTGTTCTTATGACCAGCAATATAGGTTGACTGCACAAACAGCCCTGGGGAGGAGGTGCAATCTTTCTTTCGCCTCACACAGACACAGTAGGCCTATAGAGGGTACAGCATTCTCACTACTGGCTGATATGATGAATCACCTTCTGCCACGCAAGAATCCTACTTTTAATTGGGAAAAAAATGCCTGAATGTTGGCACTACATTAATGAGCAGTATTTCCTCGTCATAGATTATGTCTCCATTAATTTGAGGGGAAAAGATATCAACCTTTTTTTTAAACTGCACATGCAGAAGCTATTGGTTGCCCGGAGGTGAGTTACATTGGTAGCAGTACATTGATGTCAAGTCATTAGTGGTTTACACATGGAGCTCCTCAACCTCCTCCCTCTCTCTGCCAGCAGGTAGTGTGAGGGAAAGTCATTAACCGGAGAACAGAACTAATGAAGGGATAAATTAACAGAACAACAAACAAATACAGCATGGTTTACCCTGCCTGGCTCCTACCTAGCTAAAGTTCATTATACTATCTGAGTCAGAAACGTCTGCAACGGGGTAAGAATCTTAACAGAAGTGCAAAAAACGATGTCTCATTGACTACTGGTTGAACACAGTTAGTGAGCCAGACCGCACCACCTCCCCTATATATAACTGACCACATTGTGAATGTTGAGCAGGCAAATGTATCATTGGCCTGGCCAGTTAAGCATGCACCACTTCAACCCTCGTCCCTACAGAGAATAGCCTGTAAAACTTTTTAGTGGGGCTGTAAATTATCTTTCCCCCAATGTTGTGAATCTATACCAGAATATGGATTCTAGCTGCCGGATGGATTTCCAACATTACAATCTCATAGCTGTGTGAGTCACACTTTTAGCAGGAGGTTGTCAGATAGAATGACATGTTTCAAAGCAGAGGTCTAAAGCCATTAAAATACCTATTGGCTCCCTGTCCCCTCAATATCACCCGTCGAGCCTCTATCCTCCAACGCCTGTCACTCACACTGCCGAATTAAAGAGGGGGTAGTCTCAGAGGTCCACGGAATTTACTTCTAAACGGACGCAAATGCGATTCATTCACTTATATTTCCCCCCTGCACCTCTTTTTCAGGGCTTCTTCATTAGGCCAGGGCTTCTTCATTAGGCCAGGGCTTCTTCATTAGGCCAGGGCTTCTTCATTAGGCCAGGGCTTCTTCATTAGGCCAGGGCTTCTTCATTAGGCCAGGGCTTCTTCATTAGGCCAGGGCTTCTTCATTAGGCCAGGGCTTCTTCATTAGGCCAGGGCTTCTTCATTAGGTCAGGGCTTGACAATGCAGGCTAAATGAACAGGAGGCTCAGACAATGAAGAATTTGGGTCAGGATGATAATAGGAAACACACAGCAGCAGCTCTGTTTCCCCCCAAAGCTACAGTCTCTCCCTCCCACAGCCCTCCTGATCATCCAGGTTACTAATTTGAGAACATGGGGGAAGAGGAGTTCAACGACAGATCCACTTAATTAAAAGCGTGACAAAAGTGTTATAGACTGTGTCTGTGATAAAAGCAAATAGACTCCTTGGGGAAACAGCAGAGATGAATACAGTCTGATATAGACATTATTATAAATCGTTGCAGTGTGGATAGGCCTCATACTCAGCAAATTAACAGTAGTAGTCCTACTAATCATTATACCTTTTAATACTGAAATCTCTGTCCTTAAGAGAGGGCTACTAGGTTACATGCCACAAGAAACAATCTTCTTTTCAAAATGTGTTTCTGATAGGTAAAATGTGACATAGAATTCTAAGAAAGCTAATGAGAATTTTCATTACGAACCATTATCATTCTCATAATCATCCCATACTGTGTCCCATCTTTGTTTTACCTACTTGTCATCATACTCAGCTAGAAACATTATCCCCTTCTCAGCGGTTGAGCTATCTCGTCTCTCTTGAGCCTTTTGAACTTATAATGAAAATAATGAATCATTAGGGAAACCAAGACTTTTAAAAAACACAACCAATTACCAGGCCTAACACAGGATAAAGGCTACAATATCACCCAGTCTATCTGGGGCACGGGGAGGCGGTAGAAATTAATAATTGTCACATTAATAATTCATTAGAGCCAAGTAAAATAATCCACAAAGTCTCTGGCCACATGAGGGGAAGTAGATAGTTTTACATTTTGTAATATCTTATGCTGTAAAACAATGTTTTGCTGAATAATTTGCCCGGCTAACTACAAATCATTACACTGGATTTGTTATTGAATTAAAAATGTGCTCCTAATTGGAGATTGTTATCAATTGTAATACTGAAATAACAGGTACATCCAACCTCCAATGGCTCAACGGTTACAAATGCAAATGTTTTAAGTCTGCATTGACTTTCTATTTAAAGGCAGCCATCTTGATGATGTTTTAATTAAGCAGAGGTAATCGTATTAAGCTTACCAGCCACATTTTCTGATTAAATCTCGGCTGTATCCTTCGTAGATAGACTCATATATATTACATTAATCGATCAGTGGTCCACACTCATATGTTCTCAAACGTGTTCTCAAGATAGAGAACGTGTTATAATACGAGATAGTGTTCTATCGTTGATGACGAGCCGACACATTCATCTGGGTTAGCATGACACGCATCGTTCGTTCCTTAGATTCCTTCCATCCTTTTAGAACGTCTGACCATGCTGCTTCAACAACAAAGCCAAGCGCGCACAGTAAACAGCTCATACGGAATATTATTGGGCCAGTAACCTAAAAGTCGCTGGTTCTAATCCCTGAGCCGACTAGGTGAAAAATCTATCGATGTGCCCTTGAGCAAGGCACTTAACCTTAATTGATACCATACCAAATGTACTCTACATCACAACGTTGTGAAACGTTGTAGTTGTTAACCACATTGTTCATTCATACCCAACTACTGAAAACACATTGTCCATTCATACCCAATGACTGAAAACACATCGTTCATTCATACCCAACTAATGAAAACACATCGTCCATTCATATCCAACTACTGAAAACACATCGTTCATTCATATCCAACTACTGAAAACACATCGTTCATTCATACCCAACTACTGAAAACACATCGTTCATTCATACCCAACTACTGAAAACACATCGTTCATTCATACCCAACTACTGAAAACACATCGTTCATTCATAACCAACTACTGAAAACACATCGTTCATTCATACCCAACTACTGAAAACACATCGTCCATTCATACCCAATGACTGAAAACACATCGTTCATTCATACCCAACTAATGAAAACACATCGTCCATTCATATCCAACTACTGAAAACACATCGTTCATTCATACCCAACTACTGAAAACACATTGTTCATTCATACCCAACTACTGAAAACACATCGTTCATTCATACCCAACTACTGAAAACACATCGTTCATTCATATCCAACTACTGAAAACACATCGTTCATTCATTCCCAACTACTGAAAACACATCGTTCATTCATACCCAACTACTGAAAACACATCGTTCATTCATACCCAACTACTGAAAACACATCGTTCATTCATACCCAACTACTGAAAACACATCGTTCATTCATACCCAACTACTGAAAACACATTGTTCATTCATACCCAACTACTGAAAACACATCGTTCATTCATACCCAACTACTGAAAACACATCGTTCATTCATACCCAACTACTGAAAACACATCGTTCATTCATACCCAACTACTGAAAACACATCGTCCATTCATATCCAACTACTGAAAACACATCGTTCATTCATATCCAACTACTGAAAACACATTGTTCATTCATACCCAACTACTGAAAACACATCGTTCATTCATAACCAACTACTGAAAACACATCGTTCATTCATACCCAACTACTGAAAACACATCGTTCATTCATACCCAACTACTGAAACACATCGTTCATTCATACCCAACTACTGAAAACACATCGTTCATTCATACCCAACTACTGAAAACACATTGTTCATTCATACCCAACTACTGAAAACACATCGTTCATTCATAACCAACTACTGAAAACACATCGTTCATTCATATCCAACTACTGAAAACACATCGTTCATTCATACCCAACTACTGAAAACACATCGTTCATTCATACCCAACTACTGAAAACACATCGTTCATTCATACCCAACTACTGAAAACACATCGTTCATTCATACCCAACTACTGAAAACACATCGTTCATTCATATCCAACTACTGAAAACAAATGATGACATGTTTTATTTTTTTTGTCTGGTACTTTCATTAGTGCTAGACGGTTATTGTTCATAACCCAAGACTGTCTGCTGTCCTGAGGCATATCTCTGCCTGGTAAGATGGTAAGATGACAGAAGAGAAAAAGGGGCAGGAGGGAGGAGAACAGAAGTTCAACTAAGTGAGAAAAGAGGACTTCTTAAGACTGCTCCCAAACCTGCTGATGCAGCCACAATTTAATTGGCAGTATCCAGAGTCATATTTTACATGAAATGTACTGTCAGATGTGTAATTTTGCTGTGAGGTCCCATTGGTGATTCTCTCATCTGCAAAGAGAAGCTATGTGCAACATTAGAGGCTTAAATTAAAGAACAGTAAAGATAATTGAAGTTGTAGCATGGCCTGACCTAATGAGATATTACATACTCTGCCCACAGATCAAAGACACTTCGAATTGTCTCTGCCAACCTACAGGTGTTTCTGGGTAGGGGGGGTCAGCTCGGGATAATTGGCCTGTGTCCCAAATAGCACCCTATTCCATATATAGTGTACAACTTATGACCAGAGTGCACTAAATAGGGAATAAGGAGTAATTTCCGGACGCACACATGCTCTTCTCCCTACAGTATCACAGCTGAACACAGATGTGAACATACAGAGCTATCATTTCAGATTAGTTATGGATTTTAAAGCGAAGAAGACATTACCATGAGGAATTTACACCATTCACACACATCCACAAGAATAACAGCGGGTCACATTCACATAAAAAGGTGAACATATAAACATGTTTGGTTAATACGATAGTGACTGACTACGACAGATGATGTATTGCCGCAATGACATGCAGGACGGTGGAAATGACTGAGATTATCGCTGGCACAGTACCACCTTCAGAGCATCACCTGCCTGGGTTTTATCAACACTGCCCCTCCGCCAGCAGACACACATGCAGCAAAGTAAGGGACATGAGGTGGAAATATCATGGACTGTCTTGTGTGTCGATGCCCTGGGAAGGACAGCACTGGAACTGTGGTTGTGTCCCAAATGGCACCCTATTCCCTGGTCAAATGTAGTTTACTACATAGAGAATTGGCTGCCAGTTGGGATGCCAACTCTGCTCACTTCTCAGCACCACAACGCTCATTCCCTTCTGCTCCAACAGCTGCAACTCTCAGCTGTGACTCGGCACATGCCAGAGACCAGTCAGTCACTTCATGATTTAATAAGTCAAAAGACACTTTGACCTGGCCATTGTTTTTCTGACCCCCCCCCCCCCCCCCCCCCCCCCCCCCCCCCCCACCACCACCACCTACCCTCACCCTGGCCCGCCACCCCCACCTCCTACATCCGCCCCCGTTTAATTGTTCCCTGTTACTTTAGGGGCTCATGCCATTTTCATTGTTAGTCTTGTGGTGTAAACGCTGAGGGACTATGATGGAGGGCTATGTGGAGGGCTATGTGGAGGGCTATGTGGAGGGCTATGTGGAGAGCTATGTGGAGGGCTATGTGGAGGGCTATGTGGAGAGCTATGCGGAGGGCTATGTGGAGGGCTATGTGGAGGGCTATGTGGAGGGCTATGTGGAGAGCTATGTGGAGGGCTATGTGGAGGGCTATGTGGAGAGCTATGTGGAGGGCTATGTGGAGGGCTATGTGGAGAGCTATGTGGAGGGCTATGTGGAGAGCTATGTGGAGAGCTATGCGGAGGGCAATGTGGAGGGCTATGTGGAGAGCTATGTGGAGAGCTATGTGGAGAGCTATGTGGAGAGCTATGTGGAGAGCTATGTGGAGGGATATGTGGAGAGCTATGTGGAGGGCTATGTGGAGGGCTATGTGGAGGGCTATGCGGAGGGCTATGTGGAGAGCTATGTGCAGGGCTATGTGGAGGGCTATGTGGAGGGCTATGTGGAGAGCTATGTGGAGAGCTATGTGGAGAGCGATGTGGAGAGCTATGTGGAGGGCTATGCGGAGGGCTATGCGGAGGGCTATGCGGAGGGCTGTGCGGAGGGCTATGTGGAGAGCTATGTGGAGGGCTATGCGGAGGGCTATGCAGATATGGTAAACTAACCTTATGTCACTAGCTAGCTATAGCTCCTCTGACATACACTGCTATAGAGTGGCCATCAGATGTTCTTGTATAAGTCACATTTAAATTTCAAATGTGGCACTTCACTGCTGAGTGATATTCATGAAGGTTCCCAGATGTGTCTGGAATTATCATATAATTGAACTGAATATATGCAGATTGATCTGACGCAACATTGTAAATCAGATACCTACCCAGAAACATTAATAGCAAGTGTCATTAAACAGTGCTTTAAACCTAATTTCCATACATTCTTATGCACATTCAGGCCCATTATGGTCTGCTTTTGCATAAATTGTGGTACAGATGTAGGATCTTAATTTGAGTTTTATATAATCCTGAAGCAACAGGAAATGTGAATTATTATGTGGATTATAATGAATGGACATTTTTGTAGGGGTTAATAATTTTTTTGTAAGGGAAAATCTAGACTGAAATTTCAAAGTGAACCTGTAAAACTTCAGAAGCCCCAGAAGCCCTTCAAATTAAGATTCTACATCTGTGTTACATAAATCGCAATACCTAACCTCGCACTTTGAGGATCATATTGATAATGCTTTCATAATGATTTTAATAATGATGAAGCCAACAGAGTTCGAAATTAGAAGTTTTTAATCATTTCGAAGATGGGTGTCGTTGAACACTCTCCTCGTAATCTAATACATTAGTCTCACATAGTCAGTATGAATGACTCCCCACCTCCATCCAGAAAACACTCACTCTATCAACCTGGGTCCCAGGGACAACCATCACAGGGCACATCCCAAATGGCACCCTATTCCCTATATAGTGCGCTACTTTTGACCAGAGCTCTTTGGTCCAACTTTTGAATTAAAGCCCCTGTCAAATGCAGTGCTGAATAATATCAAATCAAAAATCAAATTTTAGTTGTCACATGCTTACTTACAAACCCTTAACCAACAACGCAGTTTTAAGAAAAATAAGTGTTAAGAAAATATTGACAAAAATAAACCGAAGTAAAAAATGAAACATTAAACAATTGAAAAAGAAAAAATAATTCAAACAGCAATAGCGAGGCTTTATACAGGGGGTACCGGTACAGAGTCAATGTGGGTACAGGTTAGTCGACGTAATTGAGGTAATATGTACATGTCGGAAGAGGTAAAGTGACAAAACTAGTCTTATGGGGTCTAGGGTGCCATTTGGGATGCACAACACTTTCACTTCACTAACACTTGATCCAGGACCAGCCAGATGTCGGCAGCATGTTAGAGACCACAGGGTTTTTTGATGTTGTACAGGTTCTCTGCTGAGCGAGAGGTGAGGGATTGACGAGCTGACCACACATCAGATGTTGCTGCCTGGAAAACCAGAGAAAACACAGCTGGCTTGACTGATGATGGGCGGCAGGAGAGCTAAAAGCATCCCAGTATGTAGGTTGCGTCCACAATGCCACTTCATTCCCTATGTAGTGCACTACTTTTGACCAGGGCCCAGGGCTGTAGTGCAATATGTATGGGATAAAGTGTCATTGTGGACGCAGACAAAATACACTCACAAAGTGCTACACACACAAATGATCCCAACATCAAAGCCGTCCAAGGTTTTTTTTCTTGTGGGGATGCAGCTGCTCTCAAATAAGACATATATGTCTCAAGGAGAAACCATGTCTGGAGTTCACAGAGAGTTGGGGATGGAGTAATTTAGTGTATTTCCCTGGAGGAGGTAGTTGATACATCTAACCATGAGGATACACTTTGGATTCCTTTGATGGTGTGTGTGTGCTGTATTCTGGTCCCTCTGCATGGTGCTTTTCAGCAGACTACATCATGTTGAAATGACAACTAAAAGTTTAAACATATCAGAATACATGCTACTCATTACATTATATTACAAGTATTTTGTGATAATTGTATTATAGGACAATTTTGAGTGTAAAGACAATATAATTCTGGTGAGAAATAATTTCAACTGATTATGTCACACATGTGTCATATGTCACACATGCTCTGGTTAACTATACATTTTTACAAAGGCCCCCTACCGCTACCATATCTGAACAAGAGTATCACTTGGCAAACATTTCCATAGTATGTACACACTGGGTATGCCGCTGCCGGCGGTCCTGATATGATGAACTGTGTTTGCATAGGCCCTTAATTTGCTACCTGGGATGCCGTTGCTCTTTTACACAGCTCTGTCCTGGAGCCTGTCTTGCTCTTTGAAGGGACTGTCAAGCAATCTCTGACACATTGTCCTCAGGCACATCCACCCAAGCAGAATACTATTCATCAGTGGCCTTAGTGAGCTCACAGCACTGTTCTGTCCCTCCACAGAACACACCCATGTGGTGTCCCAAATGGTGCCCTATTACCTTTTTAGTGCACTACTTTTGACCAGAGCCCTATGCGCCCTGGTCAGAAGTAGTGCACTATAATGGGAATACTGTGCCATTTGGGATGCAACTGTGTGTGTGTGTGTGTGTGTGTGTATGTGTGTATGTGTGTGTGTGTGTGTGTGTGTGTGTGTGTGTGTGTGTGTGTGTGTGTGTGTGTGTGTGTGTGTGTGTGTGTGTGTGTGTGTGTGTGTGTGTGCGTTTGCGTGCACGTGCGTGCGTCTGTGTGTGTGTGTGTGTGTGTGTGTCGTCACAGTCCGAGTTGTGCCGTGAGGTGTTGCTATATGTTTTTTGTTCTTTTTTAAATCTGATTTAACTGCTCATGGTATGATATGGTACCACACGTCTGACCAGATAACAACATACTGTATGATTCCCAGAGTTCAGTGTGGGTTGGCTTCACAAAGACTCCCTCTCTTGGGGTACACGGTCAGACCTCCAGTCACATATACCTTTCTCCTCCTCTTTCAAGCTCCTTCCCATGGTGGTTGATGTGTTTGTGGAGGGTCAGATACCCCAGGCAAAGAGCCAACTGCTCTCCTTTCTAGATAGTGAGAAGTGAGAACAAGATTGGGTATTGACATAGGGTTGGGGTATTAGGGTTGGGGTATTCTCAGCAAAGGGCACTGGACACTCTCAGGATCCTTCCTTTTTGGACACGTTTAAATAAAAATACACTGCATTGAACCTATAGTCTGTGTTGTTGTTCCTCCTCTTTCTGAGTGGATTTGGTTAGACATTTTCTTCATAAGAGGACCGGGGAAAAGGGTCTTATAGCAAGAGGATGACTAACAGAGAGTCAGGCTAGTCCTCCACCCTGTATTTACTTCCCCTTCTGGCCCTGCAAGGTCCCTCTCTGACAGGGCATGGAAAGGCTCACTTCAAAATAAGCCTCATCTCCCAAAGACAGAAACCGCAAAGACGTGGCCATGCCAAGAGGAAACTGGGAAAGGAACTGTATTGGCCCGAAGAGATGCTCATAGTCAAGAAATCTGTTCAAAACCATGTGTGCCAATGGCAAAGAGCATAAGTCATAGAACTATGATCAACTCTGGATTTCTCTCACACCCTGGGTTTTGAAGAGCCGTTACGAATGCTTTATGTTGCACTGCTAAATGCAATCTATTTGATCTACCGTGATTGGGTCATTGCGTTTGCATGTCTTTCATGCAGATGCCTGGCTCCCATTCCTCTGGTGGTCTTGATAAATCAGCATTTTAAATGCAATGTTTCATACAATAATTTCCTATTTCAGAGTGGAAATTAACATTCCTAACGCGATGACAAGGTTGGCCTTTAGCAGTAATTGAGGCTTCAGGGAGGTAATAGAAGAGAGGAAGTCCCAGTAGCTGCTGAGAAGAGCGTTTCCTTCCAGTTCTGGGGAAAAGTTCTCTTAAATAAGGCAGCTGGAAAAACAAATTGATATTTAAGTTGTGCATTACAGCATTAGGAAAAAGGCACTTTGTGTATTTAACAGCGTGAATATGTAACTGTTCATTTAGAGTTATTACAAAATGTAAACGCTGGTGAAAACGAATTACTCTAAAGCATTACTGAACTGTGTAAACTAAAACCAGTGTAATCTACTGTCCATACCAAACGTATCATATCATTCTAGCCTAGCGGTTAAGAGCTTTGGGCCAGTAACTGAAAGGTCGCTAGCTTGAATCGCAGAGCCGGCAAGGTGGACAAATCTGCCGTTCTTCCCTTGAGCAAGGCAGTCATCCCTCAACAACAACTGCTCCATGGGTGCCGATGACGTGGACATCGATTAAGGCAGCCCCGCACACCTCTCTGATTCAGAGGGGTTGGGTTAAATGAGGAAGACACATTTCAGTTGAATGTATTAAGTTGCACAACTGACTAGATACACCCTTACCTTGATTATTTTGAGTGTCCCAGATTTATGTTTGCTATGCTACGTCTACTCTATGTAAAGTAACATATCATACTAAATGGAGTGGCACAGATTTTTGTAAAATATAATACTTTATGCTCTGAGACCAGGCAGGACCAGGAAACAATATTTTTTTTAAACCCTAGCTGTTCTTCTCTCTATTATAAAGTCATAAAAGTAATATGATCTGCCATTCATTTATAGTGTGTTGAGGCCTTGGGAGGCTGTTACAGTAATGTCCTACATTCTTGTAGAACTCAATATTATTGTTTCAATCTCAACACCTGTTTTTCTATTACAATGATTTGTGTCATTACTTGAGCTTTACTCTGCATCTGCTACAGAAATATTTAAATTGATAAATACCAGCAAAAAATATCAGCAAAATTATGTTGACATAACACTAACTGGGGTGATAAACTCTGCCCTTATTTCCCTTGGAACGACACTTAGCTTTATCTTCTCGTGAACATTGGAGCATACTACATTGATACTCTCAGTTCACTGGTCACGATGGCATCACCCACCCGTAGCACGCACTCCAGCAGGTGTATCTCACTGATCATCCCTAAAGCCAACACCTAATTTGGCCGCCTTTCCTTCCAGTTCTCTGCTGCCTGTGACTGGAACGAATTGCAAAAATCGCTGAAGTTGGAGACTTTTATCTACCTCACCAACTTAATAAAACATCTGCTATCTGAGCAGCTAACCGATCGTTGCAGCTATACATAGTCCATCGGTAAATAGCCCACCCAATTTACCTACCTCATCCCCATACTGTTTTTATTTATTTACTTTTCTGCTCTTTTGCACACCAGTATCTCTACCTGCACATGACCATCTGATCATTTATCACTCCAGTGTTAATCTGCAAAATTGTAATTATTCGCCTACTTCCTCATGCCTTTTGCACACAATGGATGTAGACTCTGTTTTTCTTACTTTCTACTGTGTTATTGACTTGTTTATTGTTCACTCCATGTGTAACTCTGTGTTGTTGTCTGTTCACACTGCTATGCTTTATCTTGGCCAGGTCGCAGCTGTAAATGAGAACTTGTTCTCAACTAGCCTACCTGGTTAAATAAAGGTGAAATAAAACTAAAATAAAAATACTGAGTGTAAGAAACCTAGCCTACCAAAACAAATGTAAGCTTCACCTACAGCAAATGTGTAGACCTATAACAATGCTTTATAAACTCACACAACTTCCTGGCAATCGAAGACTAATCCCCAAACTGAACATATTGTGTGTAATGACGTCTATGACATTGTCCTTAATCGCTCGTTAGCATTCCACAAGCCCTATCCCTAACCTGTTTGCTTTATTCACAACTACAACTCTGTGTCTCCAAGAAATACTCCCCAAACTCAACTGGTACACTCTCTCTGGTACACCCTGGTACACTCAACTGGTACACTCTCTCTGGTACACCCTGCTACACTCAACGGGTACACTCTCTGGTACACTCTCTGGTACACTCAACTGGTACACTCGGGTACACTCTCTGGTACACTCAACTGGTACACTCTCTGGTACACTCTGGTACACCCTCTGATACACTCTCTGGTACACTCTCTGGTACACTCAATTGGTACACTCTCTGGTACACTCAACTGGTACACTCAACTGGTACACTCTGGTACACTCTCTGGTACACTCAACTGGTACACTCTCTGGTACACTCAACTGGTACACTCTCTGGTACACTCAACTGGTACACTCTCTGGTACACTCAACTGGTACACTCAACTGGTAGACTCTGGTACACTCTCTGGTACACTCTCTGGTACACTCAACTGGCACACTCAACTGGTACACTCTCTTGTACACTCAACTGGTACACTCTCAGGTACACTCTCTGGTACATTCAACTGGTACACTCTGGTGCACTCTCTGGTACACTCTCTGGTACACTCTCTGGTACACTCAACTGGTACACTCAACTGGTACACTCAACTGGTACACACTCTTTAGCACACTCAACCGGTACACTCTCTGGTACACTCAACTGGTACACTCTCTGGTTCTCTCAACGGGTACACTCTCTGGTACACTCTGGTACACTCTCTGGTACACTCAACTGGTACACTCAACTGGTACACTCAACTGGTACACTCTCTGGTACACTCAACTGGTACACTCTCTGGTACACTCAACTGGTACACTCAACTGGTACACTCAACCGGTACACTCTCTGGTACACTCTCTGGTACACTCAACTGGTACACTCTGGTACACTCTGGTACCCTCTCTGGTACACTTTCTTGTATACTCTCTGGTACACTCAACTGGTACACTCAACTGGTACACTCTCTGGCACACTCAACTGGTACACTCTCTGGTACACTCAACTGGTACACTCTCTGGTACATTCTGGTACACTCTCTGGTACACTCAACTGGTACACTCTGGTACACTCTCTGGTACACTCTCTGGTACACTCTCTGGTACACTGTCGTACACTCTCTGGTACACTCAACTGGTACACTCAACTGGTACACTCTGATACACTCTGGTACACTCTCTGGTACACTCAACTGGTACACTCAACTGGTACACTCAACTGGTACACTCTCTGGTACACTCAACTGGTACACTCTCTTGTACACTCAACTGGTACACTCAACTGGTACACTCAACTGGTACACTCTCTGGTACACTCAACTGGTACACTCTGGTACACTCTGGTACACTCTCTGGTACACTTTCTTGTATACTCTCTGGTACACTCAACTGGTACACTCAACTGGTACACTCTCTGGCACACTCAACTGGTACACTCTCTGGTACACTCAACTGGTACACTCTCTGGTACACTCAACTGGTACACTCTCTGGTACACTCAACTGGTACACTCTCTGGTACACTCTCTGGTACACTCTGGTACACTCTCTGGTACACTCTACTGGTACACTCTACTGGTACACTCAACTGGTACACACTCTGGTACAGTCTGGTACACTCTCTGGTACACTTTCTTGTAAACTCTCTGGTACACTCAACTGGTACACTCTGTTACACTCAACTGGTACACTCAACTGGTGCACTCTCTGGCACACTCAACTGGTACACTCTCTGGTACACTCAACTGGTACACTCTCTGGTACACTCAACTGGTACACTCTGGTACACTCAACTGGTACACTCTGGTACACTCTCTGGAGAGGAGTAACAACTAAAATGTAGTTTAATCTCTGACGACATTTATCCACATTGTCTCCAAATGCTGATTAAATTGTGTCTCTATTGAAACAATTTATTTGTTTAAATGAACCTTTATTTAACCAGGTAGGCTAGTTGAGAACACCTTTATTTAACCAGGTAGGCTAGTTGAGAACAAGTTCTCATTTACAACTGCGACCTGGCCAAGATAAAGCATAGCAGTGTGAACAGACAACAACACAGAGTTACACATGGAGTGAACAATAAACAAGTCAATAACACAGTAGAAAGTAAGAAAAAGTCTACATCCATTGTGTGCAAAAGGCATGAGGAGGTAGGCGAATAATTACAATTTTGCAGATTAACACTGGAGTGATAAATGATCAGATGGTCATGTGCAGGTAGAGATACTGGTGTGCAAAAGAGCAGAAAAGTAAATAAATAAAAACAGTATGGGGATGTAGGTAAATCGGGTGGGCTATTTACCGATGGACTATGTACAGCTGCAGTGATCGGTTAGCTGCTCAGATAGCAGATGTTTAAAGTTGGTGAGGGAGATAAAAGTCTCCAACTTCAGCGATTTTTGCAATTCTTTCCTGTCACAGGCAGCAGAGAACTGGAAGGAAAGGTGGCCAAATGGCCAGTGCAGAAAGGAAAGACACGCTGCCTTTCACAAATATGCACAGTATTGTGCCAGTCTAGGGTGGGACAAACATCAGTTGTATTCTGATTGGCCTCGCAAATGGTACAGCGGTCAAAGGCACTGCATCTCAGTGCTTGAGGCATCACTACAGACACCCTGGTTCAATTCCTGGCTGTATCACAACCGGCCATGATTGGGAGTTCCATAGGACGGTGCACAATTGGCCCAGCGTCGTCCAGGATTGGCCGGTGTAGGCCGTCATTGTAAATAAGAATTTGTTATTAATTGACTTGCCTAGTTAAATAAAGGTGAAATAAAAAATTAAAAAATACATAGGATGGAATGGGTGAATAGGGATCAGTGAAACACTTTCTAATCAAATCAAATCAAAGTGTATTTGTCACATGCGCCGAATACAACAGGTGTAGGTGCAGTGAAATGCTTACTTACAGGCTCTAACCAACAGTGCAAAAAAGGTATTAGGTGAACAATAGGTAAGTAAAGAAACAAAACAACAGTAAAAACACAGTGAAAAACAGTAGTGAGGCTATAACAGTAGTGAGGCTATATACAGCAGAGAGGATATAAAAGTAGCGAGGCTATATACAGTAGCGAGGCTATATACAGTAGAGAGGATATAAAAGTAGCGAGGCTATATAGAGTAGAGAGGATATAAAAGTAGCGAGGCTATATACAGTAGTGAGGCTATATACAGTAGTGAGGCTATATACAGTAGCGAGGCTATATACAGTAGTGAGGCTATAACAGTAGTGAGGCTATATACAGTAGTGAGGCTATAACAGTAGTGAGGCTATATACAGTAGCGAGGCTATATACAGTAGTGAGGCTATATACAGTAGTGAGGCTATAACAGTAGTGAGGCTATATACAGTAGTGAGGCTATATACAGTAGTGAGGCTCTATACAGTAGCGAGGCCATATACAGTAGTGAGGCTATAACAGTAGCGAGGCTATATACAGTAGTGAGGCTATATACAGTAGTGAGGCTATATACAGTAGTGAGGCTATAACAGTAGTGAGGCTATATACAGTAGCGAGGCTATATACAGTAGTGAGGCTATATACAGTAGCGAGGCTATATACAGTAGAGAGGATATAAAAGTAGCGAGGCTATATACAGTAGTGAGGCTATAACAGTAGCGAGGCTATATACAGTAGTGAGACTATATACAGTAGTGAGGCTATATACAGTAGTGAGGCTATATACAGTAGTGAGGCTATATACAGTAGCGAGGCTATATACAGTAGTGAGGCTATATACAGTAGTGAGGCTTTATACAGTAGTGAGGCTATATACAGTAGTGACGCTATATACAGTAGCGAGGCTATATACAGTAGTGAGGCTATAACAGTAGTGAGGCTTTAACAGTAGTGAGGCTATATACAGTAGTGAGGCTATATACAGTAGCGAGGCTATATACAGTAGAGAGGCTATAACAGTAGTGAGGCTATATACAGTAGTGAGGTAGTATACAGTAGTGAGGCTATATACAGTAGTGAGGCTATAACAGTAGTGAGGCTATATACAGTAGTGAGGCTATATACAGTAGTGAGGCTATATACAGTAGCGAGGCTATAACAGTAGCGAGGCTATATACAGTAGAGAGGATATAAAAGTAGCGAGGCTATATACAGTAGAGAGGATATAAAAGTAGCGAGGCTATATACAGTAGTGAGGCTATAACAGTAGCGAGGCTATATACAGTAGCGAGGCTATATACAGTAGTGAGGCTATAACAGTAGCGAGGCTATATACAGTAGCGAGGCTATATACAGTAGCGAGGCTATATACAGTAGAGAGGATATAAAAGTAGCGAGGCTATATACAGTAGTGAGGCTATAACAGTAGCGAGGCTATATACAGTAGTG
Organism: Oncorhynchus mykiss; assembly: GCF_013265735.2. Lineage (NCBI taxonomy): Eukaryota > Metazoa > Chordata > Actinopteri > Salmoniformes > Salmonidae > Oncorhynchus > Oncorhynchus mykiss. The sequence goes on from NC_048574.1 coordinate 14,653,361, forward strand.
AGGCTATATACAGTAGTGAGGCTATAACAGCAGTGAGGCTATATACAGTAGCGAGGCTATATACAGTAGCGAGGCTATACACAGTAGTGAGGCTATAACAGTAGCGAGGCTATAACAGTAGTGAGGCTATATAAAGTAGTGAGACTATATACAGTAGTGAGGCTATATACAGTAGTGAGGCTATAACAGTAGCGAGGCTATATACAGTAGTGAGGCTATATACAGTAGTGAGGCTATAACAGTAGTGAGGTTATATACAGTAGTGAGGCTATATACAGTAGTGAGGCTATATACAGTAGTGAGGCTATATACAGTAGCGAGGCTATATACAGTAGTGAGGCTATAACAGTAGTGAGGCTATATACAGTAGTGAGGCTATATACAGTAGTGAGGCTATATACAGTAGTGAGGCTATAACAGTAGTGAGGCTATAACAGTAGTGAGGCTATATACAGTAGTGAGGCTATATACAGTAGTGAGGCTATATACAGTAGCAAGGCTATAACAGTAGCGAGGCTATATACAGTAGAGAGGATATAAAAGTAGCGAGGCTATATACAGTAGAGAGGATATAAAAGTAGCGAGGCTATATACAGTAGTGAGGCTATAACAGTAGCGAGGCTATATACAGTAGCGAGGCTATATACAGTAGTGAGGCTATAACAGTAGCGAGGCTATATACAGTAGCGAGGCTATATACAGTAGCGAGGCTATATACAGTAGAGAGGATATAAAAGTACCGAGGCTATATACAGTAGCGAGGCTATATACAGTAGTGAGGCTATATACAGTAGTGAGGCTATATACAGTAGTGAGGCTATAACAGTAGTGAGGCTATATACAGTAGTGAGGCTATATACAGTAGTGAGGCTATAACAGTAGCGAGGCTATAACAGTAGTGAGGCTATATACAGTAGTGAGGCTATATACAGTATTGAGGCTATATACAGTAGTGAGGCTATAACAGTAGTGAGGCTATATACAGTAGTGAGGCTATATACAGTAGTGAGGCTATAACAGTAGTGAGGCTATATACAGTATTGAGGCTATAACAGTAGTGAGGTTATATACAGTAGTGAGGCTATAACAGTAGTGAGACTATATACAGTAGTGAGGCTATATACAGTAGTGAGGCTATATACAGTGGTGAGGTTATATACAGTAGTGAGGCTATAACAGTAGTGAGGCTATAACAGTAGTGAGGCTATATACAGTAGTGGGGCTATATACAGTAGCGAGGTTATATACAGTAGTGAGGCTATAACAGTAGTGAGGTTATATACAGTAGTGAGGCTATAACAGTAGTGAGGCTATATACAGTAGTGGGGCTATATACAGTAGTGAGGTTATATACAGTAGTGAGGCTATAACAGTAGTGAGGCTATATACAGTAGTGGGGCTATATATAGTAGCGAGGTTATATACAGTAGTGAGGCTATATACAGTAGTGAGGCTATATACAGTAGTGAGGCTATAACAGTAGTGAGGTTATATACAGTAGTGAGGCTATATACAGTAGTGAGGTTATATACAGTAGTGAGACTATAACAGTAGTGAGGCTATAACAGTAGTGAGGTTATATACAGTAGTGAGGCTATAACAGTAGTGAGGCTATAACAGTAGTGAGGCTATAACAGTAGTGAGGTTATATACAGTAGCGAGGTTATATACAGTAGTGAGGCTATATACAGTAGTGAGGCTATAACAGTAGTGAGGTTATATACAGTAGTGAGGCTATATACAGTAGTGAGGCTATAACAGTAGTGAGGTTATATACAGTAGCGAGGCTATATACAGTAGCGAGGTTATATACAGTAGTGAGGCTATAACAGTAGTGAGGCTATATACAGTAGTGGGGCTATATACAGTAGCGAGGTTATATATAGTAGCCAGGCTATAACAGTAGCGAGATTATAAAGGTAGCGAGGCTATAAAAGTAGGGAGGCTATATACAGTAGCGAGGCTACATACAGGCACCGGTTAGTCAGGCTGATTGAGGTAGTATGTACATGTAGATATGGTTAAAGTGACTATGCATATATGATGAACAGAGAGTAGCAGTAGCGTAAAAGAGGTGTTTGCGGGTGGTCTGTAGAGAGAAGAGAGGTGAGCTGTCTGGTCATTGACATATGTTACAGAGTAAAGCTGTGGTAGTAAGTACGGAGTTTTAACAGCATAACCTCCTCGAGCAGGTTGCTACTATCTTCTGTCTCGCTGTATAATCAAAAATCAAATACTGTGTCACAAAACACAATGCGGCGAAGGTAAAGAAAACAAACATTTGAATGCACATTAGTAGAGGAAATAGACTCTCTATTAGTGTAATCAAGCATACATTACATCAGCGTTATGGGTTTCTCTTTAAGGGAGCCGAGCAGACACAAAGGGCTTCGCTCCTGTGCTCTGTGCACCACGTCAACCCTTTGAGCCATGATGGATAGTGCACTAGGCTGCTGTGAGGTGAGGATATGGCACTGCTACAGTATAGCTGCTTCTTAAATGAAACTCTATTCCCTACTTTTAAAAATCCACCTCTCTAAAAACAAGTCTCTCACCGTTGCCGCCTGCTATAGACCACCCTCTGCCCCCAGCTGTGCTCTGGACACCATATGTGAACTGATTGCCCCCCATCTATCTTCAGAGCTTGTGCTGCTAGGCGACCTAAACTGGAACATGCTTAATACCCCAGCCATCCTACAATCTAAACTTGATGCCCTCAACCTCACACAAATTATCAATGAACCTACCAGGTACCTCCCCAAAGCCTTAAACACGGGCACCCTCATAGATATCATCCTAACCAACTTGCCCTCTAAATACACCTCTGCTGTTTTCAACCAAGATCTCAGCGATCACTGCCTCATTGCCTGCATCCGTAATGGGTCAGCGATCAAACGACCTCCACTCATCACTGTAAAACGCTCCCTGAAACACTTCAGCGAGCAGGCCTTTCTAATCGACCTGGCCGGGGTATCCTGGAAGGATATTGATCTCATCCCGTCAGTAGAGGATGCCTGGATATTTTTTTTAAATGCCTTCCTAACCATCTTAAATAAACATGCCCCATTCAAGAAATTTAGAACCAGGAATAGATATAGCCCTTGGTTCTCCCCAGACCTGACTGCCCTTAACCAACACAAAAACATCCTATGGCGTTCTGCATTAGCATCGAACAGCCCCCGTGATATGCAGCTGTTCAGGGAAGCTAGAAACCATTATACACAGGCAGTTAGAAAAGCCAAGGCTAGCTTTTTCAAGCAGAAATTTGCTTCCTGCAACACTAACTCAAAAAAGTTCTGGGACACTATAAAGTCCATGGAGAATAAGAACCCCTCCTCCCAGCTGCCCACTGCACTGAAGATAGGAAACACTGTCACCACTGATAAATCCACCATAATTGAGAATTTCAATAACCATTTTTCTACGGCTGGCCATGCTTTCCACCTGGCTACTCCTACCCCGGTCAACAGCACTGCACCCCCCACAACAACTCGCCCAAGCCTTCCCCATTTCTCCTTCTCCCAAATCTGCTCAGCTGATGTTCTGAATGAGCTGCAAAATCTGGACCCCTACAAATCAGCCGGGCTAGACAATCTGGACCCTTTCTTTCTAAAATGATCTGCCAAAATTGTTGCCACCCCTATTACTAGCCTGTTCAACCTCTCTTTCGTGTCGTCTGAGATTCCCAAAGATTGGAAAGCAGCTGCGATCATCCTCCTCTTCAAAGGGGGTGACACTCTTGACCCAAACTGCTACAGACCTATATCTATCCTACCATGCCTTTCTAAGGTCTTCGAAAGCCAAGTCAACAAACAGATTAACGACCATTTCGAATCTCACCATACCTTCTCTGCTATGCAATCTGGTTTCAGAGCTGGTCATGGGTGCACCTCAGCCACGCTCAGGGTCCTAAATGATATCTTAACCGCCATCGATAAGAAACATTGCTGTGCAGCCGTATTAATTGATCTGGCCAAGGCTTTCGACTCTGTCAATCACCACATCCTCATCGGCAGACTCGACAGCCTTGGTTTCTCAAATGATTGCCTCGCCTGGTTCACCAACTACTTCTCTGATAGAGTTCAGTGTGTCAAATCGGAGGGTCTGCTGTCCGGACCTCTGGCAGTCTCTATGGGGGTGCCACAGGGTTCAATTATTGGACCGACTCTCTTCTCTGTATACATCAATGAGGTCGCTCTTGCTGCTGGTGAGTCTCTGATCCACCTCTACGCAGACGACACCATTCTGTATACTTCTGGCCCTTCTTTGGACACTGTGTTAACAACCCTCCAGGCAAGCTTCAATGCCATACAACTCTCCTTCCGTGGCCTCCAATTGCTCTTAAATACAAGTAAAACTAAATGCATGCTCTTCAACCGATCGCTACCTGTACCTACCCGCCTGTCCAACATTACTACTCTGGACGGCTCTGACTTAGAATACGTGGACAACTACAAATACTTAGGTGTCTGGTTAGACTGTAAACTCTCCTTCCAGACCCATATCAAACATCTCCAATCCAAAGTTAAATCTAGAATTGGCTTCCTATTTCGCAACAAAGCATCCTTCACTCATGCTGCCAAACATTCCCTTGTAAAACTGACCATCCTACCAATCCTCGACTTTGGCGATGTCATTTACAAAATAGCCTCCAATACCCTACTCAACAAATTGGATGCAGTCTATCACAGTGCAATCCGTTTTGTCACCAAAGCCCCATATACTACCCACCATTGCGACCTGTACGCTCTCGTTGGCTGGCCCTCGCTTCATACTCATCGCCAAACCCACTGGCTCCATGTCATCCACAAGACCCTGCTAGGTAAAGTCCCCCCTTATCTCAGCTCGCTGGTCACCATTGCATCTCCCACCTGTAGCACACGCTCCAGCAGGTATATCTCTCTAGTCACCCCCAGGACCAATTCTTTCTTTGGCCGCCTCTCCTTCCAGTTCTCTGCTGCCAATGACTGGAACGAACTACAAAAATCTCTGAAACTTGAAACACTTATCTCCCTCACTAGCTTTAAGCACCAACTGTCAGAGCAGCTCACAGATTACTGCACCTGTACATAGCCCACCTATAATTTAGCCCAAACAACTACCTCTTTCCCTACTGTATTTAATTTATTTATTTATTTTGCTCCTTTGCACCCCCATTATTTTTATTTCTACTTTGCACATTCTCCCATTGCAAATCTACCATTCCAGTGTTTTACTTGCTATATTGTATTTACTTTGCCACCATGGCCTTTTTGCCTTTACCTCCCTTATCTCACCTCATTTGCTCACATCGTATATAGACTTGTTTATACTGTATTGTTGACTGTATGTTTGTTTTACTCCATGTGTAACTCTGTGTCGTTGTATGTGTCGAACTGCTTTGCTTTATCTTGGCCAGGTCGGAGTTGTAAATGAGAACTTGTTCTCAACTTGCCTACCTGGTTAAATAAAGGTGAAATAAAATAAAAATATATATAGTGTACTACTTTTGACCAGGGCACATATGGTTCCGGTCAAAAGTAGTTAACTAGGGAATAGGTTGGCCTTCGGGACACAGACCATGTTTACTCCCTAAACATCATTTAGTGGGCGTTACTATTTGTCCTACAATATTTCACACACGTGTAATTGGAAGATTTTTTTTTTACATATCCCACTCTTCTGGGGGACCCTTAGAGAGTGGGGTCACGGCCAGGGTCTGACATTATCAATGACCACCATGGAACAATTAGGGTTAAGGGCCTTGCTAAAAGGGCACATCACTAGATGTTTCACCTTGTCGACTCGAATGAAACTAGTGGCCTTTAGGTTACTGGCCCAACGCTCTAATCGTTAGGCTACCTGCCGCCAGTAGTCTTATTTCCATACTGCACATCTCTTATGCCTTAGGACTGAACACCTTTGGATCAACCACAGGAGTCCTGGCTGTCAGCGGCATTCAGGTTCACACCAACGGAATCCTGATCATGTGACTTACGCTTCACTGGGGATCCAATGGGGGCTTTGGATTCCTCCTGGCTATAACACAGAGCTGCTAAAGGGGTTGTCACTTCCTGAGAAGTGATGATGACAGATCAGAAGACAACAGAGGGGGTTGTTTCTAGGAACTAGGACCAATTTTTCTAGAAATGTGAAAGGGGATGATTTTCGGCAAACAATTTGAAATTACAGTTGTTTGATCAACGTTCATTATGCTGTGAGGTAAGCAGAATCGTTATTGTATAACATTCTTGTCTTTAGCTACACAGAGGAAGAGGAACCGCAGTCCTGCCTGGAAGGTGCTTAAGGCCCGCCCACACACACACATCTACAGGAGGTCGGACGGAGGTTTCTTTACAAGGCTACCACGACACAGTGAACTTACCATTGATCTGTATGTGGGGAGTTATTTAGCATATGTTAGCGTTTGCATGGAGAAAGGTTTTTCAAAGTTTGTTCAAAGGTTACTTAAAGTTTTTTTTTTTAAGTGACATCAATTGGTCTGTTAAATGAGTTTGTCCGGAACCTAGGTTTAATTAGTATTAAACACCAATGTAATATGGTGAACCACACTGCACCATTCCTGCTGTTTAATTAAGTATGTCTATAAATGTCTGCAGAGGACTCTCATTAGATAAAATACGTGTGTGTGTTTGCGTGTGTGTGTGTTTGCGTGTGTGTTTGCGTGTGTGTGTGTGTTTGTGTGTGTGTGTGTGTGTGTGTGTGTGTGTGTGTGTGTGTGTGTGTGTGTGTTTGCGTGTGTGTGTGTTTGCGTGTGTGTGTGTATGTTTGCGTGTGTGTGTGTGTGTATGTGTGTGTGTGTGTATGTGTGTGTGTGTGTGTGTCATTCCACAAGCACACAGGACAGCCTGTAGAAGCTAGGTGCAACATGCAACGCTCCATCAATGTGAAATCCCTCGCTCACATCTTTACAGCCATTCTCCAAGTCATGTCTTTCTCCTGTGATCTCTCAAGAGGCCCATCAAATATATTACCCCATAATGTGATTTGAATTGCTTTACGCCAGTCATTTATACCTAGACCACAGCCATAATGGCGTAATGACCTACATAGTGATTCAGAATGGATGATAAATTACGCTCGCCAGCTGTTGACATTTATTTCTGAAACCCTACCTGCTTGTAAATCTGTAATTAACATTGTTGATCCTTGTGTGTTGCTAAATTAAATCACAGAGATCTAAGGGACGACTTGGTGCCGTTATTGATAATGGCCCTCAATTAATTGTGCACTCTTGAAGCATCAATCTTGGCTCAGTGCGATGCACCTGTTAGACTAATTAAGCACTCAGCCAATGTGCAGTCACACACATAACTCTCTCACTGACTACAACCAGGAAAGAGAGATTTTATTTACTCTGCTTATCATAGACTACTGTAGTTTATTTATAAAATGTAAGCTCTCTTAAGTCCTCTCAAACAGGCGTTGAATTCCATCAAGCCTGTGTGTGATAAACCAGCTCTATGAGTTCTATTGTCGCACTATATTCTCACTTTCCTCATTTCTCTTTTAAAAACATTAGAGAACTTATTGTATGAGCAACTTGTGAGTCACGTTGATAGTTTTTCCATTCTTTGCAGGAGGAGCGCTGCACCAGCGGGCAAAGTCGTGCAGTGGCCTGCATCAATTGCCTAGCAAGGGATGGAAAATGACTCACTGTATTATACAGATTATTGCAGGCTCATTGAAGGGAAGATTGGGGTGATCCTGTGGGATAGTAAGTCAGGTTGGTATATGGTGTCAGGGTAGACTCAGGGTAGACTCTGGCATTGAGAGGCCCGGGCCTTGAGGCCTGGAGGAGGGGAGGAGAAGTGAAGAGCTAGCCAGGGCTCCAGGGACCAAGGAGGGAAGTGGCTCTGAAAGTATCTCAGCAGGGATCTCTGGTCCATTGCACCCTGTATGCTATATAAGGAGCGCGGAGATGGGAGTCACCCCTGTCATCTCATGTCTAATGAGGGGAGTGTGTAGCCTCTGTCATTGGACCTCCTCTCTAATGACCAGAGCAGTGTTCCATAGAAAACGGCTCACTGGCAACAACAAAAAAAGAGCTACGTTTGTTGTTTTTATTTTGTATGTTTTTGACCCGGTTCACAAAAGCAATTACGAGAAATATAGTGTCTGCTTACCATGAAAGTGACCGGTGGCCGCTAAGAGTTTTAATTATAATGCCCAGTGTACAGGTTGGGATTGTAGCTGAATGAATACAGAGCGAGAGGAAGAACCAGCCCAGCACAGCCTCAGCACCCACAGATACAGCTGCATCTGAGTATAGTTAAGAGAATCATCAAAACAATACAAATGTTTGTGTAGAATCACCATCACATGCTGCTATTGCTATGTTTACCTTAGGTAATAATGAACTGGGAGGAGGGAGGTGGAGAATGAGAGGGGGGTATCCGTTACTCCACTCTCTGAACCCACTCTCCGAGGGGGTCTCAGGGGAAGTTTCAAACATGTGTATAATACACACTTGTAAATGTCTGAAACATGACAAATATAAGCCCCCTGCTAATTAATGTTATTGTTATTGTTTTTATTATTATTATTATCATTATTACTCAATCATGCAAATGGCAGAGTGGTGACATTTACTTCCAAATGAACATTATTTCTGCTAATAAGAATTTCAGATGAAATAAAGATAATTATCAACGTCACAATCAGCACCCTATTGGGAGAGGGGATTATAGCTGAATGAGAAGACACACACAAGGGAAATATACTTAGATTGTTAATCACGTTAATAGGTTCAACAAGAGGTCATTGGGTTGGCGGTGCTGTTTTAATTGTACTTTCTTTGATAACTACTTCTGCTATTTGTATTTCTGAATAGAATGTAGCACCTTTGTTACGTTATCACTCCCACCAGGGAACTGAGGTAACAGAGAGGCAGTCATGCCGCATGAGCCAAACCAGCCACCGTACCCCATCTCCCATTAGCAGTGAGTCATTCATTTCAAGTGGTTGTGACTAATGCACTTGACAACACCACACAATGTCTGATTACTAAGAGGTGGCACTGTGTACCACGTCATCCCACATGTTTCATCCAGTATTGTCGGGCTCAGTAACAGGGAGAGTGCATAAAGAGTGATAAACAATTAGGTCAGCAATGTTCCACGTCCTAGTTATAGTGCCTTCAGAAAGTATTCATACCACATGACTTATTTCACATTTTGTTTTGCGTTACTGCCTGAAATCAAAATGGATTAAATAGATTTTATTTCTCACCCATCTACACACACAAAAACAGAGAGTGACAAAGAGAAAACATGTTTTCAGAAAATTTTGCAAATTGTATTGGAAATCTAGAAATATCTAATTGACATACAGTGGGGCAAAAACATTTTTTGTCAGCCACCAATTGGGCAAGTTCTCCCACTTAAAAAGATGAGAGAGGCCTGTAATTTTTATGTACTTCAACTATGACAGACAAAATGAGAAGAAAAAAAATACAGAAAATCACATTGTAGGATTTTTAATGAATTTATTTGCAAATTATGGTGGAAAATAAGTATTTGGTCAATAACAAAAGTTTATCTCAATACTTTGTTATATACCCTTTGTTGGCAATGACAGAGGTCAAACGTTTTCTGTAAGTCTTCACAAGGTTTTCACACACTGTTGCTGGTATTTTGGCCCATTCCTCCATGCAGATCTCCTCTAGAGCAGTGATGTTTTGGGGCTGTTGCTGGGCAACACGGACTCCCTCCAAAGACTTTTGGAGGGAGTCCGCAAGATCAGGTATGACTACCTGATAAAATATTGGTTAAAATAAAATTCACACCCCTTTGCTATCACAATCCAAATAGAGCCCAAGTGCATCCAATTTCCTTTGATCATCCTTGAGATGTCACTACAACTTGATTGGAACAGAGAGTGAACAGAGAGTACAGGAGGGGGCTGAGCATGCACCCTTGTGTGGCCCCTGTGTTTAGAATCAGTGGAAGTGTTGTTTCCTACCTTCACCACCTGGGGGCAGCCCTTCAGGATGTCCAGAACCCAGTTGCGCATCGCGGGCTTCAGACCCAGGGCCCCGAGCTTAATGATGAGCTTGGAGGGTACCATGGTGTTGAAGGCTGAGCTATAGTCAACGATCAGCATTCTTATATAGGTAATCCTCTTGTCCAGATGGGATAGGGCAGTGTGCAGGGCAATGGTGATTGCATCGTCTGTGGATCTATTGGGGGTGGTAAGCAAATTTAAGTGGATCTAGGGTGTCTTGTAAGGTGGAGGTGATATGATCCTTTACTAGCCTCTTAAAGCACTTCATGATGACAGAAGTGAGTGCTACGGGGCGATAGTCATTTAGTTCAGTTACCTTTGCTTTCTTGGGTACAGGAACAATGGTGGCCATCTTGAAGCAAGTGGGGACAGCAGACTGGGGACAGCCAGCTGGTCTGCGCATACGCTGAGGCCTCGGCTACAGATGCCATCTGGGCCGGAAGCCTTGCGAGAGCTAACACGCTTAAATGTCTTACTCACGTCGGCCATAGAGAACGAAAGCCCACAGTCCTTGGGAGCGGGAGGCGTGGATGGCATTGTGTTATCCTCAAAGCGGGCGAAGAAGGTGTTTCGCTTGTCCTGGACGTGACGTGATCCGTGATTGTCTGTAGACTCTGCCACATACTCGTGTCTAAGCTGTTGAATTGCGACTACACTTTGTCTCTTTACTGTTGTTTTGCCTGTTTGATTGCCTTACGGAGGTAATAACTACACTGTTTGTATTCGGCCATATTCCCAGTCACCTTGCCATGGTTAAATGCGGTGGTTTGCACTTTTAGTTTAGCACAAATGCTGCCATCTATCCATGGTTTCTGGTTTGGATAGGTTTTTATAGACACAGCGGGAACAACTTCCCCTATACACTTCCTGATGAACTCATGCACCGTGTCCGTGTATAGATCAATGTTATTCTCTGAGGCTACGCAGAAAATATTCCAGTTTACGTGATCAAAACAACCTTGAAGCATGGATTCCAATTGGTCAGATCAGCATTGAACAGACCTTAGCATGGGTACTTCCTGTTGGAGTTTCTGCCTATAGGAAGGGAGGAACAAAATAGGGCTGTGATGTGATTTGCCGAAGGGAGAGCGGGGGAGGGCCCTGAAGGGATCCCGAGAAGAGAGAATAGCAGTGGTCGAGTGTTTTCCCAGTGCAAGTACTACAATCAATGTGTTGATAGAACTTCAGCAGCGTTTTAATCACATTTTCTTTGTTAAAATCCTCAGCTACAATAAATGCGGCCTCAGGATATGTGGTTTCCAGTTTGCATAAAGTCCAGTGTAGTTCCTTGAGGGCCGTTGTGGTATCAGCTTGAGGGGGAATACACACGGCTGTGACTATAACCGAAGACAATTCTCTTGGTAGGTAATATGGTCGGGTGAACAAAATAACTTGAGTTTCTGTACATTATCACAATCAGAGCCTTGATTCCGTGAAACAGAGTATGTTACAGTCCTTGATGTCTCTCTGGAAGGGAATCCTCACCCTGAGCTTGTTTACTTTATTGTCCATAGACTGAACATTAGCGAGTAATATACTCAGAAGTGGTGGGTGGTGTGTTTGCCTCCTGAGTCGGACTAGAAGTCCACTCCGAATACCTCTTCTCCGCCGGTGGGGTCTTGGAGCAGCCTCTGGGATAAGTTCAATTGCCCTGGTGGGTGCGAACAAAGGATCAAATTCTGGAAATTCCTGGTCGTAATGCTGGTGAGTTACCACTGCTCTGATATCCAAAAGTTATTTTGTATGTAACGTATGCTGTATGTTACGACACAAAAAATGTTATGGGCTAATAATGTAAGAAATAGCACAA